>NC_052533.1:86495495-86680495 GCF_016699485.2 Gallus gallus
ATAAAACTTGGCTTCTGTGGTTCTTGACTGGGTCTTGTGAACTTCCTTACACACCACTTCCCCTAACTTCTCCCTCTTCTATTCTCAGATGTGACAAAGAAAGATAATCAGGCCTAATTCTCTGAAGTACCAATGGTCTGAAGTATCTCCTGGCCCCTCAACAGAGGAATCAGCTCTGCTTCCCAAAAGCAATAGCTGCTCCCTGCTTTCCCGTAACCTTATTTTTCTTCTAGGGATGCTACTTTATATATTGCCTCAATAAGGTGTCATTTCATGAAAGATGTTTCAAACAGAGTGCTGTAGGAACTGTCTTATTTAGGTTAGATAGAAACAATGATTCAAACAACACTATTATTTTATTTATTTTTCTCTCCCATATCCATCTTTGCCTAATACTTTTATATTTCCTTTCTCCAACGATAAATCTATGAGATGGAGTTTCATTCTAGATCCAGTATAAGGCTTCTGAAAACAATACAATGAAGGCTCCACTAATCAGTTGTCAATTTACCTTTTAGAAGGAGGCTTTTCTACTACAAGTTGTAGTAGCGCTAGAGTATTAGTATTTCCCACAGGAACTAATCCCTCCATTTCCTTTTGTAGCAGTTAGCATGAGTTTGGCCTAGCTGACAACAGTGTTAATTTTCAAGTTATTTTCAATACGTACCTGATCTTAATTTAACACTGTAGGATAAGGGAAAAGCCTCGTTATACGAATAAAGAAATGACTTTACCACCTACAACCTGTCAATCACTGAGAAAGCTGAGAATGTGTGGAAACTCTTCAAAATATTGGATATATCCAAATAATTTATCAGGATGGTATCTCTGATAAAAGCAGATTTTATTCACAATTGCAGTGGCGGGCATCCTGCAAGCAGGAGCGAGCCTGCAGAGAAAGTGTTACATCTTTTATGCCCTATTACCCGATGCTAATCTTTTCCTACTCTGGTTCCTCATTGGCTGAGTAATTCAGGTTCACAAATCTTCCGTACTCTCAACTAAACGTATGGATACTGGCTAAACATAAATTGCTAATTACGTAACTTATAACATTTACTCACTCAACACTCAGCCATTATTTCTGGACATCTACTCGTCCTTGGATAGAGATAAGTTTGGAAGGAAGATAGAGGGGAGTATCTTGATGCCTGGCTGTTGCATCCCAACCTACCCACAGAATGAGACAATCCAGCCTTGTGTGGAGGCCCTGGCTTCTTTGATGTTTGATAAGTCTGTTTTTACTTTTGCTGAGGATCTTTTATCCAAACAGAAGAGTCTTACAGCATGCTTTCTAGTCCATAGTACTATACCCATACTGTTTACGACTATTACAGTTTTACAAGTGAGAATTAATCACATAAATCAACAACTATATTTCTAAAATATGTTACTGAAATATATGGTATTTCTACTTTTTCAAACTAGCTATTTCTAATGTCAAGTTACAAAATACATTGAAATGACAAGAATCATTTTAGAAGAAGGTATGGAGGAGCAGAAAGGAGAAAGCATGCACTGCACCAGGATGTGGGACCATCTCTTTGACCTCTGGAGATGTCTGAAAGAACATGGGTGCTCATAGCTAAAGGTAATGCCTTGCAATAACTTCTAGTGGCTGGAACTAACCAGTAATCTCATGTACTATGCTGTTTTTTTTTCCATATAAGTGGGAAATGGTGTAATTCATACTATCGCATTTATCTGTGACTAAAAATTTTCAGTAGCAAAAACCAATTAGTCTCTGCACCATCATTCTATTTTATACAGTTCCATTTCTGTATGATTTTGTATAATTTTCCACCAGGTAGTCAGTATATTCACGGAAATTTCATATCATACCATACATTTAATGTTGGTATGATTTCCAAAAGAGAACTAAGGGCAGTATGTAGTGTTGACCCCAGGAATAGAAGATCAAAAAGAAATGGAGAGACAAAAACTCACATTGAATAGGATAAAGCAAAAAACAGGAAATCAGATCGCATAGGGTAAGGAAGTAGAACCAGAGACGTCATGCACTTTATTCCCAGCTATTGTTGGTATGACATATCTTGAACCATATAGAAAAGATGAGGAAGCAGAACATATTGATGAGCAATGATGCACGAACTTTTAAACTTCCTATCTTCTTCATTCTCCAAAGTGTTCTTCCACTTAATGCTCTCCTTCAAAGTCAGTTAGAAGATTATACTACATTTCATATAAATTATTTGTCCATGTAGTTTCATGTAAATATCTTGTTCTACTTTTCCAGTTTTGTTGTGGAAAAGTCAAAATCTGCTGTGTTGAATAATCCAGTAATTATTACTGTATAGGCCTACCTGAAAACCTACAGGAATAGCTTTCTGGTTTAGTTCCATAAATTTTAGATAAAGTATTTAATGTTTCAGACATTCTCACCATGTATCAAAAAAAACCAAACCAAACCAAACCAAACCAAAAACAAAAAAACCTTATCAAAGAAGGAATGTGTTTTCATATATCTCCATCCTTACTGGATTTGTGCTTTTCAAATGGCTATAGTACAATAAGCGACTTACACAACAAATTATTCACACAAGCTAATTAAAAGTAATTAATGTGTCCATTCCCTTATATACAACATGCTAATTCCTCAAAACTTAAACATAAATCTATAATTTTAAATTAGAAAGTTTGCTGCAATATTTCAAAGATAAAGAAGCATACAGATTTTGCATTTTCATTGTTTATTCCTCTAATGAGAACAAGTTAAAAACTTATACACATATAAAGAATAATGATTTTTTTTTAATACTATAAATGAAAAGGTCTGACCCATCCTTTATAAACTGGTAATAAAGACAAAATACATGCTATACAGTCAACAAGAAAAAATATCTTGTTTATATTTAACTGAGACAAGAACATCTTTAATTTTTTCTTTCTTTATTTCTTCACAATTTTTAAGTTCATTCCTTTTTTGTTCAATCACTTCTTATGTATTTATGATTTTTTAAAAGAGGAAAACTACATGAAAAATCATTTCTGCCATATTGGATATATTTAACAAATAATATTTAGTTACATAGAACACATGCTAGGATTACTTGTTTAACTCATTAGTGTTTCATTCTATTTAAAATAGAAAATTGCTGATTTTCTCCCTTCAGCTGAACAGGCAGCAGAGAAGTTGAAATACGTACTTTACCTTCAGGTTCTCTATTAAATTCGTATAAGTCAACTGACTGTACAATTTAACTCTTTAATAACTGCAGTCTAGACAAAGCTCTATATCAAGTCCAGAAAAGATTCTTGTTGACTACAAGAGTTAGCTGGGGACCTTTGACGGGCTTTCATTTAAAATTTCAGGTAGTGTCTACAGGTGCTTTTTAAATACATTTCATGTCCCTCTTCAAGGGAATGTTTTCTGTCAACCTGTTGGGAATATTTATTTATTAAAATTCCTGGAGCTTGAAAATATGAAAATGCAGCATTTAATGTAGAAACTTTAATTTTCATCTTATTAAAAAAAAAAAAAAAAACTGAATTGAATACTAATTATATGAAATAAAATAAAGATTACATAGTTACACTAACCCAGAAAGATTATGTCATATTTATAAAAATAGATTATTTATGTCACATTTTAGATTTAAACATTTATTAGTCAAAAATTTTAAAAAACAACTAAATAGATAAAAAATAATAGAAAAAAATCATGGGAAAAAAAGGAGATAAAGTAAATTTTTACTTCCTTGTACACGTATTAAAGAAAAATAATGTACAAAGATGTTCTCTTCTCCCTAAAGTTTTGTAGGTCTGCAGCCACAGATTCCTTTTTAATGACAGGTGATGATATTCAGGAAATATAATGCTTCCTCCTAAACAGGAGATCCCAAACATAGTGAACAGTCAGCACTTAAAAAGGTATTTGTTTTATTCTTGTGTTATCTTTCCATCTTGCTATCCATTGTGATTGCTCAAATATGTTGGATATTCCTCAAGGCAAACACTAACATCTGCTCCTGAAATCCTTTCCCAAGCAGAGATATTAGAGATTTCAGTGAAGATTATCCTCAGGGAATAGCTTCACACTTAGGGCCATGATGAAGTTAGATAATTTAGGGCATGACCTACAATGTGTGGAAATCCAGAAGAAATTGAGAGAGGTTCACCAGTGCTTTGCAACTGGCCTTATCTTGCATTGTTCAGGGTAACAAGATTTTTTACTGCTGACTTTAATCAGAGAAACATCTGGGCTAGATCTAGGCACAAATTTAAACCTGTATGGGATTTCCCTCACACAAAACAGAACCTCTCCTGGTTTCAGTGGGAAAATGTGTATGATAAATACAAGCAGAGCTGGACTTCAGAAGACAAAGGACAGAATTTTAAAACTTAAAATCAATATTTTTAAAGAAAAAACATGGCTCCCCCTCCTCCCCTTTTTTTTTTTTTTTTTTTTCCTTTTAAAATCTCACCTAACTCTAAATTCATGTGTGGAAATAATTTCCATGTGAGGAGATCAATACTGTGTCAGCAGAAATGGCTGACCTTTTTTATTTTCTTTTTCTGATTCCACAACAATTGAGTCTGGATTTATGCTCAGGATAGTGTCAATTGCTGCACCATAAAACAGTTGCTTCTTCTCTTTGCACTGAACACTTTTTCATTGCCTTTATGTTGTCAGACAAGTTAAAATGAAGGACTCAATAGATTATAAACAAAGTTAGCAACAAAGATGAGTAAGGATGAGAACTTCTGTTTATTATGTGTACAATGAAAGTGCCAGATGCGGTATTTTACATCTCTTTTTTCTTCTTAGTAGATGGACATTACTCAGCTCCCCTAGATAGACAATACAATTTGTGTGACATGCTGATTGCTGTCATTTAAAAAGTAGGTTATTTAACTTTTAACCATGCTTATGTCTCTAAAAAGTTCTGTCTCTCAAATAACCCAGCAAGCACAGCTATTTATCAAACTACCTTTAAACTTCTGGCTCTGTAGTATCCTTTTCATACAAATGTGGGCATGCCATATTTGAAAAAATCACTTAATATGCTATTAACCCTTCTTATTCCTTATTACTTCAAGACTGGAAATCCATCTGCAATCAAAATGCAGTTTGTTTTTATTATTTCATACTCTTCATACTCGTACACTTATACATATAGAATAATATCATATATATAGTTTATAGAATAGTTTATAGAATCGTATATGATGATATACTCATCGTATCTACGGACTATACAATACACCTGATGATGCTGGCTATCATTTGTGCCTCTTAGATCCAAGAATGGCACATGTTGATGAGAGATTATAACTTTCTAATGGCAAAGAATTATTTAAATATAATAATGACTCAATGCTAAATCAGTCGCCATTTTAGTTTTATTTTGGTTTCTATTTTGAGAAGTCTTTGGCATACTGTCATCTCTCATTTTGTTTGCTGGTAAAACTAGTAACAATGTTTACCAATAACAATACATGAAGTTGATAAAAAAAGAAAGAGTTAATGTGAGAACACTGCATATGCTTGAGTTAGTTAAACAGATGGTTATCTGTTTCATCACAAGTTGGTGTTTGACAATAAGTGCTGGTTTAAACTGTGTGAAGTTATTGCTGATGATAATATCCCATGGGACAGTGACTTATAAATTTCCAGTAGAGGACTGTAGCAATGAAGGTTCATATCACCCCAAGTGATTCAGCCTTCCTGCAAGGCTGCAGAGTGGAACCACAGTATGAGGTTTTGTCCAACTCCCTCTCTATGCTTAAGAGCAGTATAGAGTGAGCCTGGAAGTCAGTAGGATCAAGCTATACTTCTATGATACTAGTTACCCAACTTTTTCTCTGCGTCTTCTTCTCTGTGAAGTACAGGTACAATGCTCACCAATTCTACAGGCTGTAAACCAACTATAGAACGGTAGAATTTTAGCCACTTAAAACACACCAAGGGGATAAACTGGCTTCTTACTCTGTGGTGAGAGATTGTTTTGTCTTGTCTAATGCTAGAGGTATATTATGATTGGCTTGAACCCACTTCCCTTTTGAAGCAGTTCATCTCCACTGGAGGAAACCAAATTACACTGGACATTGCTTCTTACTTGTAGCCATTTTATAAGAGAAGTGGACGATACTCAATTTATATGAAAAGATCTGGGAGTTTTGGAAAGAAAATGATCTTTCAAGTCTTTCAGAAACATTTAGTGATATTAGAAAAATATTTTCTTTGTGCACAAGAACATGAATATAAAACTTAGATGGGTGTTACCTAATTCTTATGAATTTATTTACATAGATATTTTAAAACAAAGTGAGACAATGTCTAATACATTTTAGTGGAAACCTTCACAGATATCCTGAAAGGAGTGGTCTCCATCTGAAAAATAAAAAAATCATTCTCTTACAAAAATAAAGTTTTCAAAAATTTCACACACAGCATTATAAGCCCTGCTAGTATCATAGATAAGATGTTAAGCTCACACTTGATTCCTCTTTCTTTCCCTCTTCCAACTACATAAAGATACACAAACACAGGCACAGAGTCAATGTATTGTTACCCCCCCCTTAAATAGAGTAATTCTTCCCAGTTCCAAAATTGGCACTCAGCCACAATGCAAGAATCACACAACAAACTTGATCATGCTCTTTTCTTACAAAATGCTCATGGCAAGGCACATCAGAATATAAATACAGAAAGCTAGGAAAATATCTGCACACTAAGAGCATGGACCACTTCCCCTTAACAGGTAAGGAACAAACTGGAAAAAAAGTATAGAAATCTCCCATGCAGTTTTGGAAAAATCCCTTATAGGCTGGTAAACCAATTGAATGCCACTAAACTAATGCAATGCCACACAGGCTGACAACTCTGTTCCGGTACCTTGCAGAGACTTTGCTGAAGAAGAAATATACTACGACCTTTTTTCATGGTACTTGGCTCTAGCTACTGTGTAGAAGGCGGTGACAATGTTTTAGTATTGTTAGTTGTTCAGACTGTGCTGAAATTAGGAAAATCGTTGGTGTGTGCTATTATTTTCTCCTATAGCCTCATGATACAGTGTGATTAAATGTACGTTTTATTTAAAACATAGCTTTGTTCTTTTTAATGTAGTTTGAAATTAGTTTAATCATAAAAATTATCTTTGATGTTTTGAAATCTCTTTTCATCCCTAAAAGACTTTGCAAGTTAATGCTTTTTGTTTGTTTGTTTGTTTTTTAAAGCATTCAAATGAAAGTCTTAAGAAAACATGTTGGAATTGAAATAACAGCAAAGTGTAAAAAGTTACAAAATACATCAAACCATGCAAGTGAATAATTTCATCTATGACTGCACACTTTTATGACCTGTTCAATCACTTCTGATTATCACAGTGTCTCATTTCCACTTTTTTTTTTTTTTTTTTTCTTTTCTTTTCCCTCAAGTCCAATGATACAAAAGACTGCTCCGCTCAGTCCTGGGCTTGGGTGCTCACAGCAAGCACTGTGTGACAGGCCGCTCTCAGCTGCTCCTGGTTCCCAATAATTAGCCTGCTATGGCAGCTACCTCTTGTGGTTTTGCCTGTGAGAGACATTTGACACTGCAGACATCAGAGGGATTTTTCAGGAGACTCTTGTGGCGTCCGAATGGCTCTTAATTAACCACTTAGGTATCCTCGTTCACTCTCCTGCTTGGCACTTTCCAAATGGTAGGGGTTGCACTGTGGATCTAAACACCGGGGAAGCATACTATCAAAAGATCTTGTAAATGAAGGCTTGTGTAAATTATTTTTAATGATTCCCTCCTGGCACATCATTATGTTTGTAGTTACACACAGGCACTTCAGAGATGGCTCGTCTTCCGTAAGGTCAGCTGCAGGACCACCATAACTAGCTGCAGTCAGTAAATGGCTTATTAATTAGCACAGTGATTTTACATTGCTAAGAGCTCTGATGTATGGAGCTGGAATTGTAATTGTGTAGGATTGAAATAATAAGCCATCTCAGGGCTCCTTATGCAAATTGCCATATTATAAAATCATTACCTATCTAAACACTGAGTTTTAATAAGAATTACAATGATGAATTTTATGATAATTGACACTCAAATTTTAATCTCCTGGATTTTTATCATTTTGGTGGTTAAAGTGTGTTTCTAATTAAATGTTGCTTAAAATGCAAAGGATTGTTTAACAATTCTATTCAGTTCTTCTAGTTCAAATCAGGTTATTCTCTTTGGTCATAGAAGATAGGCCTTCTTAGTAATAGGTATCTGACATTATGTATTACTTGTAGAGTAAGATGTTTAATCTTTTTTTTTTTTTTAACAATTATGATTTTGATGGCACTATATCATCAACTGTAAGATAGAGCCTACTGCAAGTCAATGGGTCTGGCTACCATAATAAAGATGACTCAAAATAAAAAAAACTTAAAACCTAGGGAAGATTATGAATACTTCTTACATTTAATAGGTTTTTCCTTCTTTATTTAGAATTCCAAATGGTTTGAACAGAACTCGAACAACTTACTTTTAGAACTGCATGCCAAGTTAACAAATTTCAAACTACAATTTATTATTATAGCATAGTGCAAAATACCTAAATCTGATCATTAAAATTTCACAACTGTATTTGCAGTCTGATTTTATTTACATATGACAATGTTTGTTTATCTTTCAACATTTTTTCCTCTGTGCAAATAACTGCTTTGAAATAGATGCAAATTAAGAACAGACTGAACATACCTCATTCCAGCGCCCACCATAAGATCTTGCAATGCTCAGAAACTCTCTTAACAGCAAACTACAGACATTAAGCATACATGCTAGTACAATGTACTGAAAATTGTCAGAATTGAGAATGTTTAATCCTGCAAGCCAATCATTCCAATATAGAAAGGAGAATGTCCTTGGGGTGGGAAAAAAAAAAAAAAAAAAAAAAAAACTTAGGTCGAATGAAAAGCAAAAGATTAGTTAAAGAATGGTTGTACCATACTAGAAGTCCATTCTACCTATGGTAACATTTTGGTAGAGGGGAGTTGCAAGAGTGGGCTCTGTGATCAGAACCTAGAAGTTGCCCCATGTCAGATCAGAGACAGCTCCAGCTGCTCCAAAAGGGACCTACTGCTGCCAGAGATTAGCCATGAGCAATGATGGGTGTGTCTCTGGGAGGGCAGATTCAAGATAGATAAGGAAAGTCTGAGAGAGAAGTGAGAAAATATGAGAGTAACGGCCCTGTGAACACTGAGATCAGTGCAGAAGGAGAGCTCCAGGTAAGGAGCAGAAGCTCCCTGCAGCTGAGGAGAGGTCCATGGTAGAGTAGAATGTCTCCCTGCAGCCCATGGGCACCACACAGAAGATATATCCCCATGCAGCCATGGAGGAGCCCACGGGGCAGCAGTGGATGAGGCCTGAAGGAGCAGCAGCCCATGGAGAGAAGCCCGCAGTAGTGCAGGAGGGCTGGGAGAGCTGCTCTCTATTGATGCCTTTGTGGAGCAGTGCCTGAAGGGTGGCCCCTGTGTTATGGAGCCATGTTGAAGCATTCTTTGTAGAGATGAAGACTGTGGGAAGCCCACGCAGCATCAGTTTGGGAAAGATGCCATCCTGTGGGAGGGATCCCACATGGAGCAGAGGCAGAGAGTGACCATGAAGGAGCAACGGAGATGAAGCACTGTGGGGTGTCTGCGGCCTCCATTCCCCACTCCCCTGAATTGCTTGGAGGGAGAAGGTAAAAGAGAGTGGATGTGATCATCCATGCTGATGATTATTTTGCAGGTAATAATAATAATAAATAATAATAATAAAAAGATGTTTCCAATACGAGCTAAAACTGCAAATGGAAAAACAATATACAAAGTCCAACAATTGCTGTTTACATTTGAAGACAAATTAGTGTGAGATCTTTCTTGTTTGACAAAAGATCAGTGTATAACATGTGGGTACAAATTTTAAGTAAATATAAATAATACATCAGTAAATAACTGATGTATTGGTTATTGGATTGGTTCTGCCAATATAATGAAAGTTGGAAATATCATGGGATCTGAAGCACTACTCAATTCCTGCAAATTTCTGCTTTTATTTTAAGTGAATGACAATCACACAATTACATGTGCTGACACTTTCTTCCGTACTGTGTCCCTGGGGACAATGGAAGATTATTCAAAGTGGTATTTGAAATAAAATGTATAGAAGAATAGTAATTACTTGAGTTTATCTGTGACTTAGAAGTTTCACAAAAAAATCCTAGACAAAAAAAAAAAAAGAAAAAAGAAAGAAAAAAAAAAGTGAAAAGGATAATTAAAGTCTCTATTGCTAATAACCATCTATTGTTCTTACAACTAACCACCTTAGGAACTTACTTTTGTGCTGATTCACCACTGAGAGGAGACATAAGAATAAATGGAGATGGACTGTCACCATCTGGTTTATCTGTTTTCATTTTTAATCTCCCCGCGAAACTTGTAGAATAGACATTTGTGATGCAATATGTTGCATGGTAGTGACCACTGATGAATTTCTCATTTCTCAAGTGCCTTTCTTCTGCCATAAGTGAAATCTACAGTAACTAGGACATTGGGGAGAAAAAAGAGTTAGAAGGAGAGCAAATCTAAACAAGGTTGTTTATGACTTCTCACAAACTGTCCTTTGAGCTTCCATTGACTATGAGGCAAACAGGGTGATAAGTCATCAACAGTTATGGAGGGTCTTAGAATACTTGTATTTTCAGTAAAGTCCATGCACATTCAGTAAACTATGTACATGCACAAAACACTGTTTGCCACATACATTGTCTCATGATTATCTGATTTAATTGGACAACATTTCTAAATCCCCATTTAAAAGAATCAGATAATACTTGTATAGATGGGCTAGTTACATGATTGGAAAGAGGCCAAACAATAAAGAAAAAGCTTATATCCAGATCTCATCAGTTTGTTAATGAAAACAGACAGAACACACATTAGTTTTGTCAGTTAGGTTTAGCCAAGGAGAAAAGTTACTGCATGTGGTTTAGCATGAGAACCTAGAATTTTAAAATTCGGTTGAATGGCAGTAGAATTCTAAAATGGATAATATTCATAAGCTTCTGAAAATAAGAAGAGTTAAGAACTTCAAAATATACTGTACACATAACTCTTCCTTTTAAAGAAGTAAATCTAGCTTTCACATCTGAATGTTTAAAGAGGTAGTTCTTGTATGAAATCACCTTTTTCTTTGTGTGTCTAAATGCATTATGTACAAATGCTTGCTCCAAGAATTTGTAACTGTGCAGGGCCAAATCTTGGTACTTTTATATGTTATACCAGATAATTTATAGAATTCTGAATAGCACTGCACAACAAAGCTTCATTCATACCTTTTTCCTAAGTTTGTCTTGAAGTTTTATTTTAAGAAGAGTCTGCCACAACCTTATGTTTTGACAGCTATAAAGTATTACTTAGGAAGGGGTAGAAATAGCATTACTGTTCACATTAAACTAAAATACATACAATTGTTGCTACACTTTAATGACTGCATTTGGCAGAGAGAAACGATTAAACCAAAGCCAGACAACTACCAAACTGTCTTTTCTGTGTTTTTGCTACTTGAACTCTGCCTTACAGGCATTCAGTGATACAGTCTCTTTACAACCCTTTAAACATTCCTCTGTGATTTTTGGTATGCTGTGCACTAGAATGCAATCAACATCTGCTAATTTCTGGCCATTAAATGTATTATCATAACACACAAGCATGATGTTTTATTTGTGTGGCTGAAATGAGACTTATGACCCATAATCCATCATCTTCCTGTTATAATTTTATATGTTGTCTATTCAAACCCCAGGACAGTTTAGAAAGCGTAAAGCAAAACTCTGTTTAAGTTATAGACCAGCTGCTGAAGTGTCCAGCTGAAGAGGTCATTGTGCTTTATTTTTGCTGAATATAGCAGGAGTTTCTCATTCTAAGCCAAGCATAATACAACGTGGATGTCCCCAGAAGCTTGCAGTTGAACTACCATGTCTAAACTTTCTAGCAGGCATTCTTCTGAAAATACTGTGTTACAACAGAAGATGATTAGAAAACGTATACAGTTAAAAATGCAAAAAAGCAAAATGTATTGGATATTTTAACTGTTCCAGTAAAAAGGAATTCTCAGTAATAACACATGGCTAAAAATAGGAACATAAAAAATTGGAGATTTTTTTTTTAATGTTATATCATTTGAATTTAAATCGATAACTTCTTTGAAAGTTTATTATTCTTTTCATTTAAAAACAAGCAAGCGAGCTATCAAATAAACACCGTTATTGTGAACTTAAAATTATTTTTAAATCTTTGGTGTAATATTTGGATGCTGAAGCAGTGGCTGTATTTCAAGTCAACAGTCTTGAACTAATAAGGTTTAAGAATTTGACTTGTCATACAGACTGGACAATCACCATTTAACCTTCTGTTTGTGCAGAGTTCCATACCAATAGTTATGGAATTATATGACTTCATGAATATGCAACAATACCTACACATATTTTGTAAATTGAGGGTGGAGCTGTTTTTGATTTTTTTTCCTTAATTTAAAATAAAAATAAAAAGTTTAGTAACACAACTTTTTAACAACTTTTTATATTTTCAATATAATCAATATATAATCATGGTAGATTTTTATACGTAGGAAAATCATAGTTTTTCATTTTTTAATGAGAATGGAAAGTAATCAATCTTGTAAAAACAGAATTAGAAGGAGAAGAAAATAATTTAGTTTTGTCTTACTGTATGTGACACTGAAATGACCAATAAGCATGAACAGTAAGCAAGCTCTCAGAAGGACGTAAATAGATAAGAATGGAAGTGAAGCTATGTATATAGTAATTCAGTCATGCATATCCATTTCACATCTTCTATGAGAGAGAGAGAGAAATAAAAATAAAGAACAGCTATCTTTAGAAACAAATGCAGTAAGAAAGATGCAACTGTAAGAAATTTTGTGGACATGAAGGACATGTCTTGGAAGAGGGGGAAGGCTGAGTCACAAAACACGTGAAATCCTAGAAGCACAAACTGCTAGAAGAAGTCAAAGAGAATTCTGAGTGGTTAAAATAGCCTAAGATACCTTTTCACTTGAAATCATCTGTGAAGATGCATCTGATAGAATTTGCTCTTACTGTGTGCAGTTATGGGCTCCTCTGTTCAAAAAAGACAGGGATCTCCTAGAAGGTGTCCAGATCACTAAGGGCCTGGAGCATCTCCTGTATGAGGAAAGGCTTGGTAATCTTGGTCTTTTCATCCTGGGGAAAAGAAGACTGAGAGGGGATCTTATAAATATTTATAAATACCTGAAGGGAGGTGGGAGGTAAATGGATGAGTTCAGGCTCTTCTCAGTGGTGTGTAGCAATAGGACAAGGAGCAATGGCCTAAAACTTGAACATAGGAAGTTCCATACAAACATGTGGAAGAACTTCTCTATGGTAAGGGTGATGAAGCACTGGAACAGGTTGTTCAGAGAGGTTGTGGAGTCTCCTTCTATGGAGCTATTCAAGACCAGTCTGGACACCTACCTGTGTGACCTATTGTAGGGAACATGCTGTAGCAAGGAGATTGGACTTGGTGATCTCTTCAGATCCCTTCCAACTCCTACAATTCTGTGATTCTGTGATTCACACACTGTCATCTTCTCTAGGGTCATGTGTATCATTTGCATCATTTTAATTTTGCAAAAAGTTTAATTCCATGATGACTTTAGACTTGCTCATTAATTTCACAAAAAACACGTCAGCATCCTGCTTTCCCATCAGTGCTAAAAGTGAACAGTCAAAATGGTCCCACAGTAAACAATCCTCTGAAATCTGGCTTATCTTTTTCTTTCTGATGATAAAAATGTCTAGCAGAGCATGCAAACTGGTGTGTGCTTACTTACTAATGTATATAAAACAAATTATACTGAGAAAATATCGAAATTTCAAGCATTTAATTTCAACTCTGTTGAAAAATTAATTCACAGAGCAGTGGATGTCAGACAATGCTAAGAGACGATCTTAAATGATTAGAGTTTATTTAAGGTAAGTCCCTTCTCTTTGTTTCCAATTCCTTTTGTTGTACTGTAAGACATTTAAATGTAATCCTTAGGTAGTGTAGTACTGGCTCTAGGCCAGTAATAGTGAGAACAGCCAATCTTAAAGAAAAAACAAATGCCGATACTGTAATTTAATTTTTTTCAGGACTTCTGTTTCTGCTTTTAACTGTTTGTAGTTTCTAACACATTTACTTTATTTATTAGATTGCCTCATTGCAAATTAGTGACAAGCATGACAAAGTAACAAAGTAGCAGTTGATATTTAATGAAAGAACTGCAAATCCATGGGCATTTACTAGAGTTCTTCTTGGTTCATGATGTATTCTGCAGTATCATTCTTTCATGAAGTCAGAAAAAATTATTCTTCTTTATTCTATGATTGTCTTTTCTAGGTTGTATAATAATTAATTGAAATTTTTTTATCTTGCTAGGAATGTCTTATCTGTGGAACACAGAGTGAATTTACATGTACACATGTGCCTGTGAATGCATTAATAACCATGTATATAAGTAAAATTGCCCTATAATATGGTGTCAAGTAGAATAATGCATGGAAATTGATAAAGAATATTTAAAAGCTTTTTTTTTTTCTTTTTCTTAGCCAAAATCTTTCTTTTTCTTATCTCTGCTAATCGTTGTTATAAAAACTTATCTGTGCTCTACTGCTTAACTAAAGTTTGCTAATGTTATTTCTCCTAGCTTGATTTCTACTTGCAATCCTTTCACATATAGTTTTCATCAGCACAAATGCTTCTTGCTCCCATCAGTTTCAAATGTAAACCTTCATGCTTTTTATCTATACTTAGAGAGAATTTATTTATTTATTACTGTGTGGAAGAAGTGGTAAAATATACCAAGAGAGGAACAGCGATGCAAAAGAGGAGAATCTACTGTTGCTAAGACAAGTTATTGTGTGTTTTAACTGACCACAGATTTACAAGGGATAATAAAGTATACAGCAATTTCCTTTGACCACCGCTACTAGTATAACAGATAAAGAGTAATTTAAATTAAATCAGAATAATTATTATAAAACAGGCTTTGTTAGATATATAAATATAAATCACACCAGAACAGATTATTTTAAAATGGTTGTCCCAGGGGCTTCAGAAAGACTGAATGATGAAGAAAGAAAAAGGCCTTGGAATGAGTCCCAAGAGGGCACTTTTAGATGCTTTCTGTTTTCCATTATTATATTATATTAAACATATTGAAAAAAGCTTTATAGATTTGTAATCTCATGACAAAAATAAGGTGACAAGATCTTGAATTATTTTTCAGGTACTTTCAGCAGCTGACATTCACTCTGTGAATTTTTAAATACATCTACACTCTTTAATTTTATAAAATAAGGCATATTGTCTACACTTTATAAAAAATGTTAGATAAAGATGTCTATCTACATGTTAGATCATGCTGAATTATGAGAAATAGCGATATTTGCTTACTTACATTATGAGTTCAAATGAGGGTAGTAATGAATAAAATATTGTTCATTATTCATATTTTTAAAATAAATTAAAACTTTTTGCATTTATTTATTTATTTATAAGCTATTCCATAGGATATTTTGGAAAAATATATGCTCATTCATGGATGGTTTTTCATGTTAGGAATTTAAAAATAGTAGTTTAGAGTAGCTACATGAAATGTAACAATTAAAGTAGGATATATACTTAAAATTAGAACAGCATCATTAATATAATATATATACTTACAGCATGAATATATAGTGTTGCCATAAGTAAGAAAAAACAGGAAACATACATGCAACTTCCAGATCAGAGGTTTCAGAGTTGCAACAGTGGCCACTTTGTAAAGAAATTACCAAAAGCTGCCAATAAGTCATATTGATCTGCATGAAACACTGTTAATCTACAAAACTTAACCAAAGAATTTATCAATGGAAAAGAATGTAATAATTTAAGAAAAAATGGGCAAGGGGGGTGTTCTTTTTTTTTTTTTTTTTTTTTCTGCCTAATACTGATGTATTAGTAGCTGAGTAGTTAATCATCATATTTTTCTGAAGAGTTATTGAATTAAAAATGTAACCATTTCAAAAGGATTCTCATAAAGTAAAAAGAAGTGAGAGACTTTATTAATATAGGCAAATAGTTGAAAAGCAAGAAAAATAAGGGAAGATTAAATATTGTCCACATTTTATGTTGCTTTCATATCACTCCCAAATTCAAGAGCTTCGTCTATTACCTATAATATATCAGTAAATTACTAATACATTTTTTGAAAACATTAAAAACCCAGTATGGAACACCAAAAAAGTTATCAAAATTTTAAACTGATTTTCTTTCATTCATCTGGTCTGCCCTTACTATCACATAAATTAGTATATGTGCATGTTTGCTTGAATACCAATACACATGCATATGCAAAATCAATGTTTGACTCATGGAAAGCTTTTGGACAGAGTTAATCTGATTGAGGGTGATCTTATTTTTATTTTTAGTATGTGCAGATCAACAAATGTGACTGGAAAAAAAAACTTCATTGTAAAGTTCCTGAGTTTAGTGTACTAATATAAATAATAAGAAAACTGAATTACAATGCAAGACTTACATAGTTACATATTGCTTTCTGTTATCCACTCGGAAATTGAAGGGAAAAATGCATTCCAGAGAACTAAACCACGCTGCATAGAGTGTTTAAAGTGAAATCCTAGATTTTACCTCTCAGTCTTTTTAGAAAGAGAGTAATAAAACTTGTCTTGCTAACTCTCTTAAGTTAATCTCCCATGGACGCTGAGACTGGAACTTACAATGGACTTCCATGAGAACTTGGCTTATATGATTTTATCTGTTGTTGTTTCTTTCTTGTTTGTCTGTTTGTTTGTTTGAAGTAGAAAGAGGAAGGTAACTCTTTCCTAAATGTCATTTAAGCACAAGGCCTAAGTCAATAAGGGCAATGAATTGCATGGGAATTGCTGTTGGAAGGAGAGACATTTGAACTCCTAAGTTCAACATTTCCCAAGGCTACACAAGTATTTGGTTGAGACTTTCTGGATCCTTCCTTTCTTTTTTACCAAAAATGTACGACAGTATTCATCCTCCAGTAAATGTGTCATCAAATTTAATGGGTTCATGTCTAAACATATATTTTCTACTATATCTAAATAATTTTTAAATGATCTCCTGTCACAAATGAGTAACTAAACTCTAGAAATAGGTATGCAAAAAGCGGGTAGCACCTAGTAACCAGAAAATTTTTAAGCAATCTCTTATTCTTTCTGTACTAATTTATTTTTCAAAGAGGTCTCATAAACACATTCAAATAGTATTTAATATTTTGCATTTTATTTCTTATCTTTTCAATATCATTTACAAGAAATCTGTATTTAAACCTCATGCCAACATGAACTTAGAAAGAAAATATCAACAGAATGCCCGTATAATTTTTTCCATATTAGACCAGAAGCATGTTATGGTTTTATCCAAGTAAAACTACATTCTCCTACATGCCTACTAGCAATGATATGTCACTATCATAGAGTTAAACTTCTTGTGAATTCTACCTAGATCTTTCTCTCTGGAGCCTTTAGTGTGCAGGAGCCTCACTTGCAGCATTTCCTGATTCTGATTATTTTCTTTTGTAATCTTATCATTTTTGTCTGAATGTGTTCACCTTTTTAGTGGTTGGCAGTAACTGTAGGAAACATTTGGATATGGAAACTTTCTGTTTAAAGATGTAAGCAGCATCATTTAACATGTAATGGATATACTTGGAAATGGAAAAAAATAATTCAGGTTTCTTACTGACACAGTGTATGGGCACATGAAGTGCCAGTTCTCATAAAAGCTTCTGTTTTCATGGAGCCTGTGCCAGCCTCACTTAGTACAGCCTGGACAACCAGTGGCTTCTCAATGTCATAATTAAAAAATTGTTCTGTGAGTTAGCAAAACTGTTATGCTCCCCAGACATAAACCTTCCCAAGGGTTTTCCAAAATTCATGAAAAAGAAGAAAACCCTCATCATTGCTCCAGATCTTTCTGTGGTCTGGCTTCTTCCCAGTGTGAGTGTGTGCACTTTAATCACAGAAGAGCTTGTGTGAGAAGAGGAAGAAAGATGAAAACACAGAGCCTTCTCTGTCCTCTTTGTTGCTGAGGTTGCTCATGACTCCATTAATTTCCTCTTTATTTCCTCCCCATGTTCTATTATCTTGCCACATGATGCCTAGCCATCTGTGAATGGAGTAAGGACTTAATTGGATTCTTTTCCTTGAACTCCAGAGTTCATGAATGTTGTGAGTTTAGGACACAGAATCACTGCTCTTCACACCATTTAGTTTCCTGAAGCACAACAGAGAGGAAAAGAACAGGCCAAAACCCAGTTTTGGACTTGCAAGAAAATACAATCAATCAGTTACCAATACATCTGTGTAGAATTTAGATCTTGTTATTAGAAAAAAAATGTGTGTGTGAAATCTTCACCAATGGGGCCATTTTTAGAGTGTTGGAAGCTACTGAGAAAATACCTAAAACTGAGTTCTCTGGTAAGTACCTTTTTCTGGTTTCAGCTGGGAAAGCATTAATTTTCTTCAAAGTGTCTAGTATGGCACCATATTTAGGATTTAGGAGGAAAATAATGCGGATAACACACTGACATTATTGCTAATCTGTCACTAAAATGCATTCTCATAATTTGCAAAGGTAAGAAAACAAGGGGAAAAAATCAAAGCAATAATAGTAGTATATATATATTTTTTTTTTCCTAAAAGAAGAAATTCTAAAATCACATCCAGTATATCCAGCCATCACCTAAATTACTTGGAGCATAATTTTCCAGGTAGGGTAGGCATGAGTAGACAAACTGCAGAAATTTTCTTGCCATGGTTCCATCTCAAACCCTGTTTTAGACGTATCTTGGAATTTCTATTCTTGTCAATAACACAGCTTATATAATGTGTCTAGATCAAGGCTTTGTACATCAAACCCATTGCTTTCCTGAAATACAAATAATAATCAAAACACTCCTGATCAGTTTGCTCTGTTTTGAAGAGCCGGTGAGAATCTCTGCTTCCTATTTAGTCATAGCTGGTTTGCAATCCGAATGAGTTGGTAGATAGGAAATGTCCTCCTCACTTAAATACTTTGTTCTGTATAGGTTTATGAATTAAAAAGTATTTCAGATTTTTGGCAATAAAATATGAAAAGACTATATCAGAGTAGAGAAAATTTGGCCTAAAACCAGATTTATTGAAGATGCTATTTCCTGTTGATTCTTCCTTTTCCCGTCATTGGTCTAATAGTTATGGTACCACCTACAAATTGTTTTCAGTGGCCTCAACTGATCTAAAGGAATTTCCCAAGGAGAAAAAAGAAGGTGAAAGCTACTAACATTTATAAATAATATGTATATTTTTTATAACGCTATACATAATTATAAGCCAAGGATTCTAGTTCAATAAGCTTAGCACATATGTATAAACATAATGTGTAAATAAATATAATTTAAAAATAAAAGAGGGAAATACTGTTGTATATGTATATAAAACAAGGATGCCTACCTGTGCAGCCTGCTGTAGGGGGCCTGCTTTGCAGGGGGGCTGGACTTGATCTCTGGAGGTTTCTTCCAGCCTCTATGATTCTGTGATTCTGTGAAATCTTTCTCTTTCAATTTTTAATAAATTTGTATTCTTTTATTTGCTTCTGCTCCATTTCCAGTTGGACAGTTAAGACATCATAAGATTTGTTGAACATTTTGATAAATCTCCGTCATAATAACATTGGCATTTCCTTGAAACCTACTGGTCAGTGCTTGATTTGCATCACGTAACCTATTTCTATTCAATTAAGGTCTCAGCCAGCTGGAGCAAGAATGACACATGTTGACGGAGCTAACCATGAGAAAGCTGTTTATTGCTAGTTAAAAATGTCCAGTGATCACAGCATGAAGTATATTACTTTGGTCTGTTCCTGATAAGATGAATAGTGTTAAAATCTTGATTCGTAATTTGCCCACATTATGTGAAAAGAAAAAATGGCTGAATTGAACACTACATTTCCTAGTAAATCTCCCTTCAGCATTTACTTGAAACTTGATGTGCCTGAACTAGTTCATGGCTGTCAGGATACTCCTGCCACATTTGCCAGAACTGCCCTAGTGTAAGCAAAAAAAAAGAAAAAAAAAAAAAGAAAAAACCCCACAAAACCACCAACAAAAGCAACCACATCTTTTCTAATCTTGTATGAGATTTAAAATCAAGGAAAGATAGTGCCTACCTTCCTTCTTGACACACTGAGGAGGAGCTGAAACTAAACATCCTACATAGCCCAACAACTCTTTCTCATGTAAATATATGCATACATGCATAGTGAATGTTTTCTGTATATTGTATGTAATTGTATGTGATTATGTGGACCTATGTTTTTGGAATATATATGTTATTCCAATTCAAAAGCTCATTTCATAGATGGTCTTTATGCAGTCACCTCTTAGGGGCATGTGTTGCCTTCTGCAACTGTTATGTTAACCTCCTGTGTTAGCCCTAGCGCACACTGACCAATTACCTGGTCAGGGCCAAATGACTGCAAACGTACACCAATATGATGAGCAGTAAAATGGTGTTTATTCACTACTATGCACAGCTTATATACCTTACTTAAACAATCGTACCATCGTGTCCTACTCTGATTTGTTCGCACTGGATATTAACCCTTTTCCTTATTGGCTCCTATCGTTTCCTCATTCCTTTGCCTTCTTCCTCTTATCTTGTTTACTCGTCAGCAAGAACAGTCTGTCTGAGCACAAGAGTAGCCTTTCACTCTGCTTAGGGGGAGGCCTATCCCGTACATCACGTATCCCCACCAAACGCCTACTGCAACATCTACCCCTCCCTAAGCTAAATGTTCCTCACACATGCCTAACCCGTACATCGCGAAGCAATGCAAAGCACCTAATCTTAAATACATTTCAGCAAGCTATTTATACTACCCTTCTACTGCGCTCCTTAAGCAAATATCAGAGCAAAAGGAGTCCTTTCCCATCACAACCCGACTCCCCATGCTCAGTCAAGCTTTGCCCCATTATAGCACGAATGCAACCTGCATCCTTCTACAACTTTTCACGCAGTCTGTGATACTCCATCTGTTGGTCAAAAGTCTTTTCCATCATTAGTTGCAGGCAGTTCTGCAAGCATCCTATAAAGCATGGAAGGCAAATCAGAATACATACAAAAATTGCGAGCCCTATTGCAAGGACCTTAAGCAATTGCTTTAACCATGAGCCCATTCCCCCAAACAGTCCATCCAACCAACTCCCAAGGGGATCACTCTCTTCTTTGATCTGCGTATGTTCTTGCATCCATTGTAGTTGTTTATGAATCGACACGCTGTGATCACTGAGGTTAAAGCAGCAAATTCCATCAATGTCCTCACATCCCTGTCCTTGAGCCAACAGCAAGAAGTGAATAGCTGCTCTATTCTGTAGCAGTGCATGACGGACACTATTAAGATCTTCAAGCATAACATTTAACACAAGCATGGTCATATTGGCCTGTTTTTCAAACCAACACACCAATTTTTCTATCTGGGATAAAGCTGCCGCTGCTGAGATTCCCGGCGCGAAAATTGAAGCGAAGATGCGTGCTGTGACACTCCACAACTTAACCTCATTGTTACATTCAGGTCCCAGACTTACGTCATGGCAACGCCTATGAGGATGTAAACTATGAGATATATTAAGCCAGCCCGTATGACTTGGAGCAAGCATCGTTAGCTTGCCTAAGTAACACGGACCACCAAGGGGATTTTTCGGGATACCTTGCCAAGCCCGATCTCCACAGATCAGGAGGTCCTGACTGGCCTTCCCCAGAGGGGCATTGCGCTCTAACGTGGCCATATTGGCCGCATCGGAAACATGGCCCTTGCTGCTGCAGCGATCTTTGCTGTCACGGGCCAACAGCTGTGACTATAACCGCGGCCAGCCCTTCATTCGTTAAAGGAGCCACCTTGAGCTTATCTAAGACATAGTGGATAATTTCTCCTGGGGTATTAAAGTACTCAGGCTGGCTCGTAGCAATGCACTAACATTGTCATGCAATTTCTGTCGCAGACAATCAATGATCACTGGCTCTTGGGCCGGTTTCGGGAGATCAGACTCCTCTACAGCAGCTAAAAGCCTGTCTGCAAAGCTTTGAAAGGATTCATTCGGGCACTGGTAATATCTGTCCACAGAGCAGGTGGTTCGGCCTTATGTGCAAGTTTTTTAAACGCCTTCACCATTGCGTCCGTGGCCGCTATTAGCTCCCCCGGCCTTAGTTTCGCTAACTGGCCCTAGGGCGAAGCCATTCCCACGGCCTTCCCTGAAAGTCGCTGGATGCTGGTCCCATGCAGGGGGTGGTTCAGGTCGACCTCCACTGCCCCGGCAAGCCCTCTCAATTTGGTCATCCAGTCTGTCTCCCATAACGTATATTGGACCAGCTTGAACACCATACGCATTAAGTTTGTGATGTCGCGGGGGAGGAGAGGGCCCGGTGCAGTCAAAGCCTGTAGTGCATTTAACATCAGACACGATTTCAGGCCTCCCCCATCCACAAATTCTACTAGGCGCGCAACACCTTTGGGGTCAAGTGGCACCCATTCGGGACCATGATCACTCACAATCACCAGGAATGCCTCTGGAACTATACCCTTCCCTTCAGCCTCCAATCTAATCCAATTCCAGTCCATCATTTGATCTCTCCCCCTCCACTCAAAGCCAGCCCCTTCTTCCTCCTCTACACTATCACTTACACTACCACCCCTGCGAGTGACCAGATGTGGTAGGCACCGCCCCCTGTCCGCATTGGACGGATCTTTTGTCTGGTCCCTATTATAGTAGGTGTTTGGCAGGGTTACATGATGTACGGGATAGGCCTCCCCCTAAGCAGAGTGAAAGGCTACTCTTGTGCTCAGACAGACTGTTCTTGCTGACGAGTAAACAAGATAAGAGGAAGAAGGCAAAGGAATGAGGAAACGATAG
This sequence comes from Gallus gallus, assembly GCF_016699485.2. Classification (NCBI taxonomy): domain Eukaryota; kingdom Metazoa; phylum Chordata; class Aves; order Galliformes; family Phasianidae; genus Gallus; species Gallus gallus. The sequence goes on from NC_052533.1 coordinate 86,518,477, forward strand.
GAGCCAATAAGGAAAAGGGTTAATATCCAGTGCGAACAAATCAGAGTAGGACACGATGGTACGATTGTTTAAGTAAGGTATATAAGCTGTGCATAGTAGTGAATAAACACCATTTTACTGCTCATCATATTGGTGTACGTTTGCAGTCATTTGGCCCTGACCAGGCAATTGGTCAGTGTGCGCTAGGGCTAACACAGGAGGTTAACATAACAGTTGCAGAAGGCAAGAGACATGGTGGGGACTGGAAATTTGCCTTATAATGCAGGTGGCCTCAGTGTGGTGTTTTTACTTACTGGGGAGATTAAAGCCCAACCAGACTTGATAACCTAAGGTATAAGTGCTCAGCCCCCCTCTTGGAGCTATGCTATAAAATAAACTTTTGGGTCTTCTTTGTCTAGTTGCATTTGAAATGAGCAAGCAGAAGAAGGGTATTAAGTAACCAGTATTAACTGCAGGTAATTTTGATGCGTTGGGTGTGGTGGAGAGGAAATAAAGGAGGCAGTTTGGGCTTGTGTTTGTAACACAATATGGCAAATCTATCAGTCCTCATTAGTCATAACTAACCAGCACCCAGAGATTTTATTTTTTTCCCCTCTTCCTGGTGGTTAAAGTCTCACAGATGAGAGTATCTGTGTAATCTTTACCACAGACAAAAGGCTGTCAGCCCCCAGTGTTTTGATCAAAACAGTAGGGACCTTTAGCAATGAGACCCATTTAGCTACATTTCCTACTCTAACTGCTGCCTTTCTCCTGGGGAAAGATCTGCTCTGTTGCCTCCCACAACTGTGTCATGGAGGAAGTGCTCAAGCACAGCTTTTTCTGTGATTTAGACACGTAAAGAGTGAAGTTGTCTGTGATCATTGCTCTGACTGGGCAGAGCAAAAAGACTTTTTGTTCCCGTATAAGCCCTTTATAACTGTTTTCTTTTGAGGCAGTGGGCAGCAAGAGTATTAAAAGTTTTTTTCAGTCTAGAAAATGGGAGCAGAGAGAAGATCCCACAGTCATGGAATCACAGAATCTTGAGGTTGTTTTCTACCAACTGCAGAAGGGAAGAGGAAAGGAAGTACCTCAAATTAAAGAAACATAAATAGGGTTTTAATCAAATGTTCACTTTCATACTTGAGCATGAATGCGTGTTTATGATCCAAGAGTGCTCTTTAGAAACTGCTCAGCCTTTTTGAGAGCTTCCAATAAATATTGAAATCAACATTTCATGGTTTTGTGATTTTGCTATTGGTATTCCACATCATAACGTCACGTACAGCACGGGTACTTAAAGTGTTAATACTCCATTTTCATGGATTGACAACCGTCCAGATACTTGCTTCTCAAAAGAGAAGAAGAACTGCATATCCCAGAGGACCTCACGGTCAGAGAAGGAAGATACATCATGGAAGTCATGGGATCTGGCTCTTTCGGATCTCTCTCTGGTAGCCAGACAGAGGGGTGGGTATGCTTCCAAGCCACGCACCTTCATTCAAGTAGACCTTTCACTTTTGGAAACTTTCTCTCTCTTATTTTATTTGATTGATTACCCTTAATTTCAATTAGATTGTATTATAATGTGTTATCTTGCATTCCAATATTATAGTTAGTAAAATAAATTTTTCTCCTTAGATTGTTTCTGCTGCTCTGTTCTTTTTCCCTCTCTGAGCCCAGCTCCCGTTCCCCTACCCCTTTCCCTTTTTCCTTCCCATTTTTGGGAGCCAGGGGGCCCACGGGCCTACTGCCCCCCTGTCACAGGCATAGATTTATCTGGATTGATCTGTGACAACATTAAAGACAGATTATTTTGTCCGCATGTAATTATGCATGACTTACATGATTCAATTTTCCACATACTAATTTGGGCCTGAAAAAATCTAACTTATTTCAAAGTCAGCCTGAAAGCTAAATATCTGCTGTTTATACTGTACCAATGAAATATTTCCAAATACATGAAATGTACTCAGTTCTACTATTTTTTACAGTGTATGTTCAACTGTTAGATGTTAACATTTGTGTTTGAGAGACAGAAATATTAGTATATTCTTAAAATACTGTAAATTGCATAATTAGAATCACAGAATTGCGGAGGTTAAAAGAGATCCCTGGAGATCATCTAGTCCATATCCCTTGCTAAAGAAGGTTCCCCAGAGTAAGTTGTAGAGGAAAACATACAGGTGGCTTTTGAATATCTTCAGAGGAAGCTCCACCACCTCTCTGGAGAGCCTTTTCCAGGCTCAGTAACCCGCAAAGTGGAGAAATCTCGTGTTTGTATGGAGTTTCCTATGTTCAGTTTATGCCCACCACCCCTTGTTCTGTCTCTGGGCTCTACAGAAAAGAGCCTGGCCCCATCCACTTGACTCCCATCCATTAGATATTTGTAAGCAATGATATTTATAAACACTCTCGATCTTCTCTTCTCCAGGCACTTCTCTCAGCCTTTCCTCATAAGGAAGATGATCCAGACCCCTAAATATCTTTGTGGCCTTCTGGTGGACTCTATCTGGGAGATCCCCATCTTTCTTCAATTGAAGAGTACAGAACAAAGTACTTAAGATAGATGTGGTCTCAGCAGCCAAATCATCAAGTTCCAACGCCCCTGCCACAAGCAGGGCCACCAATCCCCATATCTGGTACTAGACCAGGTTGCCCAGGGCCCCATCCAGCCCAGTCCAAAACACCCCCAGGATGGAGAGCCTCTCCACTCTGTAAAGAACTTCCCCCTGACATCCAATCTAAACCTTCACTCCTTCAGCTTAAAAAATATCACTAGCTACAGGCTCCCAACTAGACTCTGTGCCACTGATCACAACCCTCAGAATTCTGCTAGCCAGCCAGTTCTCAATCCATCTCACTGTTGATTCAACTATCCCACGCTTCCCAAGCTTACTACAAGGATGTCATGAGAGACAATGACAACCACCTTGCTGAAGTCAAGGTACACAACACCCACTCTCTCTCTTCATCTACCCAGCCAGACATGACATCATAGAAGGCTATCAGAATGGTCAAGCATAATTTCCCCTTGGTGAACCCATGCTGATGACTCCTGATCACCTTCTTCTCTTCCATTTGCTTGAAGATGACATCCAGAATAAGTTGTTCCATCACCTTCTCCAAGATAGAGGAGCAGATGATTAGCCTGTAATTTCCTGGCTCCACTTTTTGAAGACTGGAGTGACATCAGTTTTCCTTCAGTCTTCAGGTACCTCTTCCATTCTCCATAGGAGAATCACGGGCAATCACTTCTGACAGCTCCCTCAGCACCCATGGGTGCATCCCATCAGATGCTATGGATTTTTGTGACTCTAGTTTGCCTACATGATCCTCCTTGTTCAAGGGGAAGTCTTCCTTTCCCCATACTCTCACTCTTACCTCCATGGTCTGGGTTTCCCGAGGGGCGGTAAAGCCTGAATCAAAGTTGTTCAGTAACTCCACTTTCTTAGTGTCTTCCATCACCAGGGCACCCACCTCATTCAGCAGTGAGCCCACATTTTCCCTAGGCTTCTTTCTGTTAGTGACATACTTAACGAAGACTTTCTTATTGTCCTTGACTTTCCTAACTAGATTTAATTCCAAGTGGGCCTTAGCCTTTCTTGTTACATCCCTGTATGCTGTGACAGTGCTCCTATATACTTTACAAGTGGCCAGATCTCTTTTCCACATTCCGTAGAATGGAATTCTTCCATTTGAGCTTTTCTATGAGCTCCTTGCTCATTCATATCATGTGTTTTTGTTGCAATAATTATTAGTAGTATATAGTTAACATTTATTCATATACGTATTAACTTTATTATCCTTTTTTCTTCTTAATAGATACATGGTTAGAAAGATGCTATATTAACTGGATAAGATTCATAGAGTAATTTTAAATCATATTTGCAGCAACTATCAGTAGAAATAAACTATGGCATAAATGCACAGTAACCCAATCTAATTGTGCTTTAATTGCAACACTATCACTACAAAACATGATCAGACTTCCAGCATGCTTTTCTAAAAAAATAATTATTATTCTGCCTCACTTTTTGTCTGTCAGCTGTGAATCCTCTATCTCCAGTAATTCTTGAATGGGTTTGGCAGTCTCAGCCATCCTAAAAAGAGAATTTCAAATGTTATTTTGAATATGTCCATATGCTTCATGAAAATCAATGTTCATGCGGAAAAGAGCTCTGAACAGAGCACTGATAGGGGAAAATTTAGTCATTATAAACTCTCCAGCGTGGCCACCTACCACTCAGCCATGAATAAAGTTCTTGTCTGTTTATGACATCATTAAACACAGGGAAGGTGGGGCTGAGGACTAGAAATGAAGTTTTCTGGCTGCAGTGAAGATCCACTGTTTTCCTTGCTTTAAAACTTTTGTACTCTTTTACAAGGTGCTTAATCAGATTTTCTATACCATTAAAAAAAGTCAAAATAAATTTTATAATTGACTACATTTTCAATGTCTAGATAGTACCTGGAGAGTCTGAAGGTGTGTAAATACAGAACTGTATTTGTTTCTTGAATTTTTAGGTCTTAGATATCTTAAGAAACATTTTGAGTTTGTGGAAATTCTGTTCCTCATTTCTTCTACACTGTGAGGCTAACAGCCTTCCTAAATCATTCAGACAGAGCTTGCACAGCTGGACAATTCTGGTAAATTGTCAGAGTCCATCTTCAGTACAGTGTTTTGTTCAGGGTGTTGTGATGTCTCAAAGCCACAGCATAATGCCTGAGTGTGGAATGGATAACAATTATCATAGTGCAGGAAAGAAAATTAATGAAGAGTTACATGGCATTTAAAAATGAGTTTGCTCTAATCTTCCTTAACCTTTGCTCTTTCTGTAAGAAGTGTCCTCAGAGGAGCTTGAATTCCCCAATTCAAGAGCAAAAAAGGATACAGTAGTGTAACTATTCTCATTTTTAAGTAAAATCTGAGTTATTATGATTCATTTGGAGTTTAATCCTGTGATTTTTTTTATCTCAACATTATATGACATCATTAAAGACATCTTATATTGTTTTTGCCTATGGTTAGAAATTATGTCTGCTTAATCAATTCCATTATGCATTCAACCATCCATGACACATCAAAGGCTAATAAGATTTTTTTAAAACTTTGCTTGCTTAAAATGATTTCCCTCCAGATCAAGATGCAGAACACAAAATATTAATCAGTTTAAATAAATATCAAGACTACCCAAATAATATGAATAATTGGCACAGTGCAGTGCCTACTGCCCAGTTCCCAACAGCTGGTCACACTGGCACATGGCACCTTCTCAACAGTCTTTGAGATAATGACTTTGGCATCTGCCGATGAGCGTTTGCTACTGCCCACAGAATTTACAACTCACAAGTGGGAAACAGAGGCTCCAACAGAACTTTTTTATGCAAGGTCTTTGAAATTTATTAATGTAATGCAAACACAAGCCTTCCAACCCATTAAATTGTTGATGTTATGCGAATCCACTCTGGAATTGCAGATCCTCATTAACATTATTTGCATGTTAATCTGCATCTTTTTAATTAGTGATATTATTTATGCACATAATTTTCGCCTACTGGTGCCAAGGCTGAAGCGCATTAATTAATCTACTGAGATGCCAAACTGTTTATTTTCTCCCGTACTTTTATTTGTTTACATGGTGTTTTGGATTCAGGGAAAATAAAAAAGAGCCTCAAGAATAAAAGCAAAAAGACAAGATTAACTAAAAGCTCTTTTTGTTTTCATAATTTAAATTGTAATATTAGCCAAATGTTGTGTTTCTTCCCTCAGAGATCGGTTATTCAGTTACATTACCTTGATGTATTATTAAAATTTATAATGGACTCTGGAGGCTTCTTTTAGTTCTCTCCTTCATTTACAGAATATACTCAATGTTATTTTAATCTTCCTACAACGCTTCCATGCATAGGCAATGATCAGTTCTCCCTTGCGAATCTCCAGTGCTGCTCCACTTTGCACAACTGATAAACATTTAAATAAGCCTTTTCAAAAAAGAATAGCATACTAAAATTATTAACCCATTAATGGAGTTAGGAATTGCCTGACAATTCATCTTTCTTCAAACTAGGTCAATTGCAACATTTATCTAATCAACACCACTGAACTGTTTTTATCTCTGAAATACTGCATGCCTTACACAGAGAAATCTAGAAAATATTAACTTCAGCATTACCTTTAACTCTCATACATACTTATGTATTACACTTCTTAGTGTTTCTCTCTTTTTCATTTTGTTCTCTTCCTCTCACACATACGCTGATTCACATCCCCAGACATTTTCTCCATCTAAAAGCAGCATTGCAATATTATCTCTTTCCTTGAACACATTCAGAGAAAGAAGTGAGAAATGTGTTCCAGAAGACCATAGGAAGGTAGAAATATATTTTCCTCACTAGTAAAATCTTTTATTTGTAACCCTGGAAGAGCTGTGTGACATCATATTTCAAAACCATGCTGTGTGCATGCACCGGAAAACTTTCACTAGACCATGGTTGAAACCTTGTTCAGGATGGGCACCAGATCACTGTGATACTGGGAGAAATGTCAGATTTAAAGTCATTGAGGGACCATCTGTGTGACAGTTTGAAACTATAAGATGGTAGCTGCTAGAGGCTCCATGTAGGCTTGAAATGAAAGAGTAAAACCTTGGAGACATGGATTAGTGGAAGTGGACAAAAGAAGCTCTCAAATATGGAAAGTGCATCTCACTCATAACTGAGAGATCATTTTGCTGTATGACTTAAGTATAAGTGCATGAATACCATACATACAACTTCATGTATGATATTCTATGTTTTCTATTACTGAAATTTCCAGCCCTCTCCTCTTTTATTTTTTTCATATTCTCTTTCTCTTGTTATGATGGTCAGTACTCATTCAACCTCAGTCTATTCTGGAAATGGAGAGTTACATAGCACATGTGTGACTAGCTGAATATGCATACTTCCTTAAACCACTGTAATTTAAGATTCTCAAGCTGGTTCCCCCACCCTATCTCTGTTAGCTCAAGAGACTACTGGTTATATTGACTCTACTTCCTCGTGAGTGAAACAAGGCAGATGTTCATTTTGCACTTTCAGAGGAATATAAAACACCTGTGGTAGAATCAAACCAATAAATTTTTATCAAGATGTTTTCCCAAACATGGCTTCTAAAAATTTAAGTTAACACCATGCAATTTTGTTCATCACCAATCTTTAGACCCTTTAGTTAAACTTGGGGGAAAGGCTTCTATCTAATTGCAAATATCAGTAAAAAAAGCTAACAAATACTCTACTTCCACATCTCTGTATTCAACCTGTAGCATGTTTTGGAAACAGCAATTTAAATACGTATTTATTAAGTTTTGCATGACAGTCTATATGTCACAGAGTCACAGAACTGTAGAGGTTGGAAGAGGCCTCTGGAGATCAGTCAGTCCAATGACCTGGTAAAGAAGATTTTCTACAGTAGATTACACAGTAAGGCATCCAGGTGGGTTTTGAATATCTCCAGAGAAAGAGACTTCATAGCCTCCCTGGGGAGCCTGTGGTAGTGCTTTGTCACTCTCAAAGTTTTTCCTCAAGTTTGTATGGACCTTCCTATCTTCCAGTTTGTTCCCATTGCCCCTTGTTCTTTCTGTCTCTGAGCACTACTGAAAAGAGCCTGGCCCTATCCATCTGACTCCCACCCATTAGATATTTACAAGCATTGCTGAGGTCCCTCCTCAGTCTTCTCCTCTCCTGGATGAACACCCCCTAACCTATACTGACATGTGTCATGTCTCAGTAGAAAAACAAAGAAAAACAATATACGGCATTATATTTCATTCTTCAGAAATTCAGGATGATCTTGGAATTAAATTTTCTCATAATTTATTGAAAAAATGGGGCAGAATTAAGGCTTCATATGCATTTTTTTCATTTCCCAGTATCAGTTAAATATTTATGTTTTCTTAACATATTTTTCTTAATGAAATCTTAATATATACTAACATAATTTAGTATGGCTATGTATATACATGACATAGTGAAAGACAGTAGGGTAACAGAGGACACACCTTTAGAGAAGGAATTGTTTATAATGACTTCTGAAGGAAGAAGTAAGAACTGATAAGTGACATATAAAACATATCCCAGCAACACAGGCAGATAACTTTATTTTAAATGACCCTACCTGAATAGACTTTGTGTATTACTTTTGGTGTAAATTATGGAAGTGTGTTTCATGAATATTTTAGATTTGTTGTAATGTTTTAATTTTATGTAATTTATGGGTTTTTGTTTGTTTGTTTTCACACTCTGCTTTTGAAAAAAATCAAGTGTTAAAGTAAAAAATAAAACTTCACAAATTCTCCCTAATTAAATTATGTAATGACTCTGCTGTGAAAATATATGCTAGTGAAATCACTAGTTAAGTTAAGAAATTGCATAACAGAGGTGTCTATACTTACCACTTACAAGTCTGGTCCTAGATGAATTCACCCCACTTTACACACAAAGCCTGTGTAAAGCCAGAAATAGAATATACATCACTAGAGTGTGTATCCTTGTTCTTTAATTACGCTAATACCCATTTGGCATTGGGTAGGGTCATAAAATGATCAAAATCATTATTAATATGAGAAAAATGAACTAAATTGTTTTTTTTTTTTCAAATGAAAGGAACACAAAATGAAATCTGTCATTATTTCCTGTTCATTATTGGTTAAGGATATATAAGTTCTTTGCATAGCTTATTATTCTGGATATATTCATTTAGGGCCAAATTTTCACCCAAGGGATAACTCATACAGATTTTCCTATTTGTCTGCAGACCAGTGTTGGCACACAGAAATCAGTAGTTGGAAGTACATAGAGTAATCTTACCCACACACATTCAAGATTAATTTGCATTTTCCACAGGTGTATATTTCTGAAATTTCCTGAAATTTTTCCTCAACTCAACTTGGTTACAGAAAGGATAATTGGCATTTAAAAGGAGTAAAAGCTAAATTATTTACTGAAATTCCCTTTAAGTACAGAAAGATAGATGTAGTGACTGAGTAACCTTCTTGCTATCACATCTGCAAGCGCATTCTACAAATATTGACTATTGCTTAAGAAATTTTTAATCTCATCTCTGAGTAGAATTTCAGTAATTGCATCTTTCAAAATATTCCAAAGAACTCCACATTTTAAACTGTGAAACAGTTCTCAGAACGTTTTCCCTAGGAAACAATTGTTTCCATATTTTTATTTGTAATCACTGAAATAAACCTGTCTCATTTTATATATTGACCCAAGTCTTTTGTTTACAGTGTATGCAAAAGTCACAGGCATTTTTTAATTCCTTTACTGGCTGAATATGTAAGTGATCTTCAGATGTTCATAGTCACACAACTGCAGAAGTTAATTTACGAATATATCCACCAGTAAACAGAACATTCTTTTTCCGGGTCTTGCTGGTATAGCCTGAGAGCATACCAAGTTAAATTTTATTCACTTTCCTTGACATAACACAGAAAGAAAAATAACTTTTTTTTATTATTATTTTAGGTGAGGAAAAAAATATATAGTTTTAATTTCATTATGAATTCCAGTATTTAAGAGAGTTCATTAAATTTTTTTCATTACTTCATGAAAAATAAAATAAAATGTATATCTGGAATTGAATGTTTTTCTAACTTAAATGCTTTGACATTTTTTCTTGCAGTAATGTTGCTTTTTTTGTTGTTTTGTTTTTCTGCAAATCGCAATACAGTTTAGTGTGATTTTTTCCATTTTAATGACATTGTTAAAAGAATAATTGTTTTCAAGTAGCAGATGCAGCTTTAATGAGACTGAAACAAACAAACAAACAAGCAAACAAACAAACATGCTTAAACACTTCCTTTCTAACTCAAATGCACAGCAGCCAGGAAAAACAGGAATAATTAAATTACAGACAAAAATCTCAGCAGGTTTAGCTTAAGCAGTATTTCTGAAAAGTTGTGCAAATTAGCTCCTTAATCTGATGCTTATAGATCTTTTTTTACTATTATTATTTATTGTTTGCTGACCTTCCTTCCCTTGGTTAGGAGCATTTCCAGCTTTTCAAGATGCTGGATAAAGTAGTAATTATGCTAGCAGGTAGATTGCTAAATGCTTTGCTTTATAAAAACATACTTACTCACTGGAATATATTTTAAAAAATAGGTAAAATTTGCCCATCTGCATCACTTTTCATCTATTATTGTTTTTTCTTCTCATTCAAGCAAGATCAAGTGTGCATAGAGAGTCATTTCATACATGGTGCTTTGTTGTGGATTTGCTAGATATTACTACTTTTCTAATACTTGCAAAAATATTGAAGATTCCAGAGGCATCTTTTATGAAACTCTCAGATTTCACTGAGTCACTCTTGATAAATTTATTTTAATTCTATGTTAAGTAAACAGTGCAATGACATTTGCACTATGTGTGTTGGTTTACACCCTCTTTAATTATAACCAGTCTCTAAAGCACTTTCACAAACTCTTAAATATAGCTGACCCTTTTTATATAATTTCATTTGGCTGTTAGTGTTTGGAGAACATCCAGCAAAGCACTTCAGCAAATTCAATAAAGTACATACTGTAATTAATATAAAATCCAATAATGACGGTAAACTAGTCTTCCCAGAGAATGCCTGCTAAGACATCATAATTTGACCATTGGCATAAATATTTTTACTGAATTACATAACAAGAGTAATTTAGAATTCATTTCATCTTAAAATACAATCTTTAAATACAGAGCTGTTTATGCAAATCATACCAAAGATACTGTACGGATATCTTAAATTGTAGAGTAAATGTATGAATAAGCATACTGGAAATTTATATTACTGTTTGTCCTGTGTTGCATCTGTGGAGGATGAATTAATATGTAGTTTCATTGCAGGGTTTGGCTTTACATTTAATTCAATAGCAAAAAATGCCAAAGAGATACAGTGAGCTGTGTTGTTATTCAAATATTTGTTCCAGCGTTTATATTCATCTATGACTGTGCGTAGAGGAGATAGAAATAGTATCTTTCATCAATAGCCATTAAGTAAAATCAAGCAGTTAGGGTAATTTCACTTTGTGACATATATGCCCACTTAAAATATCTATTCTGTATGTCAAACCAGATAATGTAAAAGTGGATTTTAATGGGAATAATGTATCTGACTTTATTTTAAGTGTACCTATCATTCTATATTTGACAGGCAGCATCACAAGACTTTCTAAAATGCAATAATTTTGGCATTCTTCTCTGTAATGACCTGTCCACCCAGAAGAATTTCTAAACTAGAGGAATGAATCTGGGTCTTAACAGAAAAATAAACTCCTCACGATCAGCTTGTTTTCAAGATGCTTCCAATGTTATTATTCCATTAATAATGCATTTTTAGTTGTCAAAACTGATCAGCATCATAGTTTTTTTCCTAGATACTGTTTATTATAAATCACTTCACAACAATACATTTTTTTGAGGTGAATATGAAACAAAACCATTCACTGTCAACTGGAATTAACAGTCAGAAAGCTATAGTCTTTTAGATGGGGAAACAGGAAAATTAGCATTCAGAGATCTGTTTTAAAATATCAGTGTGTACTTGTTGACATAAGAAAATGAACAACGTGTAGTCAGGTAGAAAGATTAAAGTAATCTGAAACATCTCCTAATTGTTCTTGTTGGCTAATGAGAAAGTAATGTTAGAGGAATAACAAATTTTTTGAGAGACTCAGTTGGGGTTTGTATCACATTTAAAATAGATATAATATTTTATGAAGAACCCTCTCAAGAAATCAGAACTCTTTTAGTCAAACTTTACTGTTGTAACAATATGTTAATGTTATCCTCAGAACTTTTAAGACCCTATTGTTTACCAGTTACAGAAAGAATTCAATTTCCACATTATGTTTATGTATGTTGAATAGAGAGGAGACATTCCATCAGAGAGATCCCCATTGCTAGAACAGATGGGCATTGTCTCAGTACTGTTAAACAGGGCAATTTGGAACATTTTATTTCACACATAATGCAAACCTAGTAAAATTAGCTCTTTTCAGTGCTTTTGACACTTTGGTGGAGAAAATCTCCTCTCACCTGGGGAGATGAGTATAAGACATCTGAATCAGTTTTGACTTGGGGAATTCTATATGTAAAAACTGACATTTTCTTTTTTTGGTTTTTCACCCACTGCCCCAGGTCCCTGGAAAAACCTGTTAAATGCTGGTGAGAAAAAACTGTGACGTTCCACTTTCTTTTCTCTTACGTGAAAAATCACTGTTTTCAGACTAAATTATCTTTATAATTACAATAAAAGAAATTATAGTTAGTTTCTTCTCTTTAGTAATAAGTTTCAGCCCTGGTGATTTCAAGAGCTCTCCATGAATCTGATCAAATGTCATTACTAAAGATGGGAAATTGAATTATAAGGAGATGATAGTATGAAGGACTTCATAAGTAAATAAAAGGTATGTGTCATTATCACTCAAAAACAGCTCCAGCCATTCTTGTGCGTTACTCTTGATTCCCAGTAATAAATGCAGAAGAGTCAAGGTGCCCCCGAGAGAAATATCTCGGGGGGTAGTCATAATCCACAGTTCTTACTGAAATATTACAAACTATCAGGATACTTGCCTGCTACACGTCTTCAGAGCTCCAAAATATTCAGAAAATCATGAAGCATTTCCCCTGAGCTTCCCAAACAGGTGGCGGCAATTCCCTAACTATAATTTTGGTAAAATAGTTTTGAGTATTGTGTTCTCATGCCTGCACATGTTAATGAATCTCTTCCAGCATCTTTGCATTCTTCAGCATCAAATGGTACAGACTGCAAAGAAAAAAAGAAACCTTTAATTGCAAGCTTCCTTCTAAAGAATATGAATAACTCATACAATCATTTCCTGCCAGTTATGTTAGGTTAATGAAACCTTAAAAAGCAACAAAGAAAATATCAGGCCTCTCCAAAAGGAAATACATTGTCACACATGCTTAAGACACAAGAGTGTCTTAAGAGCAACTCTGAAAACTTTTCCTATTATCTAGTTAGCTCATCTGCTAGATTACTCCATTCAACTATTTGGACTTCTTTCTTCTATGTTTGTAATATGGCATAAAAAGCTAAAGAGGTGTAACTGTACCCAAACAGGCAGGTGTTTACTCAATTCAGATGAGTAAATTTATCCACATACCTCACTAAACTGCTTCCATTTTCAGATAAATAAATAACAGGCAAAAGCTAGGTGAATAGTTCTCTGGCAGCAACTTAATTTTTAAGATGATTCCAAAGCTTCAAATACGTTAATGGCACAATCCAAACTGCCAGGAAAAAAAAAAATCAGTTTGCTTCAATTTTTTAGCCTATCTGGGATGTTCTAACCCAGTGCAAATAAGTAGAAAGGCAACCCTGAGAGAAATCAAAAAAGAAAAAAAAAAGAAAAAAAAAAAAGAAAAAAATGCCACCAAGAACCACCAAAAAAAAAAAAAAAAAACACCTCTTAGCAAATTGAAGAGAAAAATATAAGGATATTAGGTCTTCTATCATTCCAGATTCATAGTAGGATGATGGAAATTTTCATATCACGACTAAGTGACTTTCAATTGGGAATCTTTTATCATGGGCAGAATCTCTGCAAGCAGGTCTACACGTAGCTTCTGAGCAAATACCCAACATAGATGGCTAGGATTAACTACTACATCAGGTATGCTCACCATACGTATAAGTTGTTTGTGAGGTGGAAAATATCAGCCTTGAAACAAATCCATCCTTTACTGAGTGATCAGCCTCCAGAGCTCTTTTCTTTTCCTCTGTGTCAAAGTTGTTGCTTCTGTCACTGTGTTTTCTTTTCTTGCAGAGTGTTAACTAATGTACTCCCTCACAGCCCAAAAACATTAAACAACATGAAGCAGGACTGAAGTCCTATGGCAATGTTTCATGATGCTGAACTGCAAGCTAGGTCCCTGAATCCCTATCCTGCAAGATACAGAGCACTTTTTATCACCATCAACTACAAGAAGCATTAGAAGCTAAAATTAATGGTTATTTGTGCATTGTGCAACATCTCTTTCCAAAATCATAATATATACCTGTACATTTTGGCATACACATCCACTCTTAAACAAAACAGCAAAACTCCAAAGCACTATCAGTAATTCTATATTTACCTGATTTATTTTAAGCTTAGATCAAGGAAATAAAATATATATATAAATATTATATAGAAATTACTCACTTATTATTTTTGATTAGACAATACCTGCATGAAGACAAAGAAGTTAAATATACATATTATCTTTGTAGATAAAATTTTATTTAAAAACTTCAGCTGTTCACTTTCATTGCAGCCAAGACTGACTATTTAACACTCCTTTATGATGCTTAAAATGTAATGATTATTTTTCCCCCTATGGCTTTCCTAACTTAGAAGAGAGGGTTAGAAAGAGTGCTTTGATTTGTACAAGTGCACCGTAGCCTGTTGCACACCATTCTGATCTGAGGGCTGTCACTTCTTCCAGCCATCAAGCCACTTCTGAAGAACCAGAAACCTGTCAAGTACTACTTTCTGTCAAAAAGCAAAAAGGAAATACACATTTTGATCTGGAAATTCATCTTGGACCATGTACATGGACTTGCTGATTGCAATTGCCTCTCCATGAGTATACAGTGTTTTTCTTGTATGCTTACATGAACTCTGTATCAATCAAAGTATACTCAAAGATGTGACAAGATGCTGAACTTAAGAAGTCTGAAGTCCCAGATGATTTTCTAGTTAATAGAATGTGAAGGAGATAAGAGCTTCTGACCAAAAAGTACTTCTTTCATTGTAAGAAACTGCATTGCCACAGGAGAAACAAAAATCCAGTTAGAAGCTACTTTTCACAGATTTTAGAACTAAGAAATTTTAAAAACAAGTTAAAAAAAAAATAAAATCATTTCAGCAGTGAGAGCCATGACAAGGTAATGACAAGTATTTCATCAAAGTAGAAGTGTAAAGCTACATAACATCTAACATGAGTAGAACTACGACAATACAAAAGTAGATTATTTCTTTGGCATACAGAAGGATAAGCAATTGATCTAAGAAAGAAAATTTGGCCAAAGCAAGTGTGAACTACTCCCAGCAAAGTTTTATGACATCTGCTACTACCACCAACACATAAACTAAACCCTTTGAAGACCTGATTTTGTTTACACAGTGCAAGAACAACGTCACAGCCTTGTCTTTTACAGGTGATCTTTTAGGAAAATTAATTATTGTGAAGAATACCATAAAGCTGCTATCTTCCTCTACTAGACCAATACCAGTTAATAACATGAATCTTAACCCGATGTCTTGTTAAAAACTTAGTAAACAATTAAAATAGTTAAGAAATTACTTAGTCATCTTTTTTCCTTTGATTTCCAGATACTTCTCTACTGAATACTTATGATTTACTGAATTCATGCAATGTATTTATCCTTAAATGGTGTTTGTTTCATCATATAGTAATTTATTATGGAAGGACTATGAGTTCAGAAAATTGCTGTAAACATTAGTTTTTTTCCAAGTGACAAATTCTCCATATTTGTTCATTCACCTGAATTCTGAGGTACTTTTCAAAGATTTATAATTCTTGAGGTAAATGAGTGGTTATTACTTAACACGTAGAAAAAACACTTAAAATATATTAATAGCACTAGATGTTCCATATTTACACTTTCAGCTCAAAGCAGAGAATCATCTGTAATTCTTGACTGTAATAAGATTTATTTGTGCTAAACATGTATAAGCTGAAAAATATTGTTGCTGGCTACATGGGAGAAGTAGTTCATCAGGGTTTCCAAAACTAGAAAAGTTTTCCTCTGCTGTGCCATGACCATGAGCTTTTCTCTCAGGTCCCTTCAGTGTTCAAGAACTATCACATTCTTGATAGCCTTAAAATAGTGTGTAGACCACAAATTGGTCTTAATGACTTTACCTAGTGTAAAGACTTACTGCTTGTTCCATCCTACTTCCCTGATATGAGCAAACTTTATTATCCTCACTCTTGGTAATACTGTAACCTGTTGGCTTAAGCAGTACTCTGTTCACTCTTTTTTTTTTTTTTTTTTTTTTTTTTGAGACAACATCATATCAAGTGCAAGGGAGTGCTAGGAAGATTCAGTGTAGCTTCAAAGGAAGGTTTGCAAATAGAGACTTGCAATATTTCTTTGAAGCTGAGATTCTAGAAACAATAAACACCCTCAGAAAACCTCCAAGAAGCTAACAGAGGTAGGGAAATAGATCTTGGCAGTTACTCTGAGGAAAAAAAAGTTTTGAAAACTGACCAATATTTCACTTATAAGGTAGAATAGGCAGTGGTTAATCCTGGCCACCTCGTAAAACTCCAAGCTTTTTTCTTTTAACCAATCAGCCTTTCCTCACAAGTAATTTCTCAAAGATAATATAGATAAATTAAGAAAAAAAATGTAGATGCTTTCTCAATTTCTAGAGAAGTACTCATTATTGAAACTACCCCATTATAACTGACAATCACAGGATTTTCCTAGATCTATCAAATTTTTTCCAAGTTCCTAGATATGTCAAATATGAATTCTTGTGGGTTATTTCAGACAGGGAGAACATCATCACCATCCTTCAGCTGTAGAATTTCCAAACATATAATGGCTTCACCAGAAACCCTGTGTCATACAGTGGGTCATATGAGGCAAGATACACTTTTCTGCAGTTCATCAAAGGATGCAGGCAGATTAATTCTTTTCTCCAACAGTCTTTTCTTCCCCATTGTCTCACTCAAGCCACTGAAGTGACATAACACTAATCTGAAAAACTTACCTGAAATGCTCTCTGCCCTTTTCCCTACAGTGTACCACAACTGAAGCATTTACTATGCCTGAGGAAAGAAGTCTGAAGAGAGGTTTCCTGTAATCACAGGTCAGAGAGCAAAAGCAACATAGTAAAATAGATAAAAACTGCAAACTGTGGCCTTGTTAGACTGACGTGTCTGAGGAACCTATTAGAGAGGCTTGAATTGTACGGAGTTTAAGTGAATGGCAAAATTTTCCTTTGTCTTATCAGAAAGCTTCAAAGGTAGATGAAATCCCATTTATATTTTTTTACTTCACTCAGCAAAGTCTCTTATAAGACTATGAAACAGCATGCTTAGAATTATGATTCCAGCAGATGATGATTCCTGAAGATGATCCTGAAAAGCCTACAGTGCCACCTGCGGATATACTGACTAACAGACTGGGAGCTTGCCCATCCACTGAAGCATTTGCATTTTCTGTCATAAATAGAATATAAATAGAAGAACATGACTGCCCAGAGAGGTTCTGAGGACTCCTTCTCTGGAGACATTGAAAACCCGCCTGGACATGTTCCTGTGTGACCTGATCTAGGTGTTCCTGCTTTGGCTGGGGTTTGGACTACATGATCTGTCAAGGTCCCTTCCAATCCCTGACATTGTGATTCTGTGATTCTGTGTAATGTACCAAAGCAGACTGCTAACAGGAAAGACCCTTTTAGGAAAGAATTGTATGAAATAAAAAAGTAGCATAAGCTCCTTCAGGGAAGTTTTCTAATCATGCCTTTGAATTAATGACCATATTCTCAGACATAGGGACCTTTCAATAGGGGTCAATGGTGGGAGCTGGTGCCCACAACTAGATACAGTAGGAGCAGCAGGGAGAACTATATTTTCATCACTGCCTGCCAGAAACCTCACTTCTCATTTTGTGTCATGGAACGAAGAGGAAGAAGATAAGAAGGAAGAAGATTTTGGGAATTTGAGTTGAAGGCACGAAGGAACAATGACAGAATCATCATAGCTAAAACTGGAGCTGCTGATGTTCAGCAGAAATTCTCATATACAGAATGCAAACTGGTCCAGCCCAAATTTTTTGTGACAAAGCTTCTGAAAGGCAAGATTACACACTAACAAAATCTTCCAAAGATAGAAGATATGTCCAAAAACAATAACAAATTGATGGAATCAGGAGAACATCTGCTTCTTTATATGAGGGTCTGACTTGTCCTTTTGCTTTTTTAAGCAAATGTAATACTAAAGCTAATCACTGTAATGATATTATCATATTTCTGACTATTTGAGAATGTCCATTGTGCACACTTTTATCAGCATGATTTTGATTTCAGATGTACGCATTGCAAAATGATTCATTGCTGAGGTAAATCAGTCTTTAGGGTCATGAGGTTCATTCCAGAGCATAATGCCAATATTTTGAGCATGAGCTGAAGACTCCACAAACAACTCTTTCACCTTATGAAAAAAGAAAGATTTGCTCTCATACACACCCAGGAAATTATTCTCCATTCTCTGAAGGTGGTCCAAAATTGGAAGATGTTCAGATATTTGATGCTATCCATAGAGTTCTGGAAGCATTGCTCAGTTGTTATTTTAAGCTCTATGAAAGACATCTCTGCCAAGTACTCTAGGTAAACTACAACAAGGCTCAGAGAGGCTTACAATGCCCTGTGTTTCACACAGTATGAGGTGTTAGGGGGTACGATGCTAAGCATCAGGAACCATCTTTACACATTTACTTGGTCGAAACTACTTCTTTAATTCTGATCCTTTTCCTTTCCATCCATGGCTGAAGATGGTGATGAAAAGGGTGCCAAACTGAGAACACTAATATTAACTGCGAAAGAAGACAGTAGGATTTATCCTATTCCTGAGTTTACTCAGCTAGAAGATTAATATGTATACTAGGTGCCTCATACAGTGGTGTGCTACAAAGGGATCAAGAGTATGACCAGCATGCAACAAGAGCGTACATCAAAGTTTCTATTGAACATAGCTTCAGTAATCCATTCTCAGTCTTTTTTTTTTTTCCTACTTAACCAGTTTTTTTGTCTCTGCAAACTTCAGAAATTTGATTTTATACTGCCACAAAATTATCAATGCATGTTTTCAGAAATAATAGCTCAAAATCATGATCTACGGTATCTTGTTAGAAACAAAATTGCTTGCTGATCACATTCTATTTATTATTTTACCTTCAGGTCTGTCAGATAGGTGGGTTTCAATCCACTTAATGTGTGCCATGTTGATTTTGTATCCTTCTTAATCAATGCATTCTGTAGCATGAAACTAAATGTTCTGTAGAAATCTAAGTATCAACATTATTACTTTATCATCCTAACTCGTAATCTCATAAAAATATCAAGTTAGTTTGACAAGATCTATTTTCTATAAAACCACATTGATTGGCATTAATTACATTTCCCTCCTTTCATTATTAATCAAGCCTCGCACCACTTATCCAACTGTTTTCGTCAGGATTGATGTCAGGTTAACATCACTGTATTTACCCCACTTTCTTGTTTACCCTTTCCCGTCTTTGTTAATTTTCTTTTAGTTTGCTAGGAATTTTATATTGTTCAAAGAAATGTTAAAAAAGGAAATCCCTAAATTTACTAATTGCTATTTCCGTCTTACATCTGAAACAAAATTTTCTTTATCAGAATCCTAATTCTTATCCTACATAGAAGAAATGTTTAGTAGATACTTTTGACTTTTCCACATAGTTATTGCTGAATTTAAATGTACATGCCTGGCAATGAACCTGTGCCATTTTGAGGACAATTTATCTTTTAATTTTGCATAAAAATTACCCAGTTCTTCACAGCTAAATATTTTTCTTTGATCCTTTCAATTCCTTTGCAAGTTTTATGCCTTTATTTTCTTCCTTATTTGTTGTAATTAACTTCTCATTTCTTTCAACAGCTACACATGCTTTTGTTATTTTTCTAGCTGTCTTCATCTTCACTTAGCTTTACAGTTGTTTTTGTAACCTCTTGTTCCTTCTTTCCAAAGTTTCCAAATTTTATAACATTTTCCAAATGTTATCAAAAGCCCTGTATAAAAATTTCTCCTTCTTTTTTTTTCTAATTCTGTCCATTCAAAAGATGTGTTTTTTATTCATTTTCAGCTTTGGCAACTTGATCCTTGCGCTAAGAGCCCAATTCAATAAAGTAGTGAAGTAACAGTGAGCTGTGAAAGAAAGCCTGATTTCTTAGAGTCTGGTATCCACAACAGATTCTAAAATTCAGAATTAATGTCTATTTCTACTCTGCTTGTGGATAGTGGAATTCTGGCAGAGACAAACCAGTATTAAGCAGAAAGGTAGCTGAAGCTAGCTTTTCTAGAGCCTTCAGAATAGACATTATTCTTGTTCACTACCTTTCATTTGCTGCCCAGGGTTCAGAACTTTCTCCTGTTGAGTGGTATCTGCATTGGTCCTTCCCAAGAACTGAGTAGCCTTCCCTCTTTTGTTTCAGAAGATGAGCAGTATTTGTAATAACATTCTATGTAACACCTTAACAGTAAGATGACTTGTCCAAATAGAAGGTAAAAATGGGTCAAGGTGACTTTTCCCTTATATGACCCAGTTAGTACAATAACCCCAGTTTTACATACAGATGTTTAATTATACAATATTACATTAAGCACTTAACTATCAGAATAAAATTAACAAAAAAAAAAAAAAAAAAAAGAATATAATTCCAAGATATGGATTTACCTGATTATATTGTTGGAGTGATACTCCCGCTTACCTACATGCTTCTGATTCCATGAATCTTGCCTTCCTTTCCACATTTCTCCAGGAAAGATGAATACTCAAATATTTTCCAATCTATGAAGAAGGAGGTTCTTCAGAGACTGAGAGTGAAGCCCTTCCTAAATCATATGAAACACATTTGAATTCTTACACTTTCTTGGTGATTATGGTAGCTGGTAAAGTAGACAGTCATCATTTGAAACAGCTTTTTTTGGGAATATCTTGAGACTGTTAGCTTATCTATCATTTACAAATTTTCTTCTCTGATTTCAGTTAAACTTGGGATTATAAAGGTATTTGCTTAATTTCTGCATTGTGGAGTGAGTTCTTCAGAGTAAATGTAACGATATTACAAAATACAGAAACAAAATCTTGAGGAAATTTTCAGATTCAAATGAAAGTCCAATATTTATGATCTAGTGACCCATCTGGTGGATGAGGGAAAGGCTGTTGATGTAGTTACCTAGACTTCAGCAAAGCCTTTGACACTGTCTCCCACAGTATTCTCCTGCAGAAGCTGGCAGTCCGTGGCTTGGACAGATACACTCTTGGCTGGGTAAGGAACAGGCTGGAGGGCCGGGCCCAGAGAGTGGTGGCAAATGGAGTTAAATCCAGCTGGCGACCGGTCACGAGCGGTGTTCCCCAGGGGTCGGTGCTTGGGCCTGTCCTGTTTAATGTCTTTATTGATGACCTGGATGAGGGCATTGAGTGCACCCTCAGTAAGTTTG
The DNA here is from genome assembly GCF_016699485.2 of Gallus gallus. Taxonomy (NCBI): domain Eukaryota; kingdom Metazoa; phylum Chordata; class Aves; order Galliformes; family Phasianidae; genus Gallus; species Gallus gallus. Next base: position 86,539,720 of record NC_052533.1, read on the forward strand.
CAGATGACACCAAGTTGGCTGGAAGTGTCGATCTGCCTGAGGGTAGCAAGGCCCTACAGAGGGATCTGGATAGGCTGGATAGCTGGGCTGAAGCCAATGGGATGGGATGCAACAAGACCAAATGCCGGGTCCTGCACTTTGGCCACAATAACCCCAGGCAACGCTACAGGCTTGGGGCAGAGTGGCTGGAAGACTGTGTAGAGGAAATGGACCTGGGGGTGTTCACTGTTGCTAGACTGAACATGAGCCAGCAGTGTGCCCAGGTGGCCAAGAAGGCCAATGGCATCCTGGCTTGTATCAGAAATAGTGTTGCCAGCAGGAACAGGGAAGTAATTACCCCCCTGTACTCAGCACTGGTGAGGCCGCACCTTGAGTACTGTGTCCAGTTTTGGGCCCCTCACTGTAAGAAAGACATTGAGGCCCTGGAGCGTGTCCAGAGGAGGGCAACAAAGCTGGTGAGGGGTCTGGAGTGCAAGCCTTATGAGGAGCAGCTGAAGGAGCTGGGATTGTTCAGTCTAGAGAAGAGGAGGCTCAGGGGAGACCTTATTGCTCTCTATAACTACCTGAAGGGAGGTTGTGGTGAGCTGGGGGTCAGCCTCTTCTCTCGTGTGACTAGTGATAGGACTGGAGGGAATGGCTTCAAGCTGCACCAGGGAAGGTTGAGGCTGGACGTTAGGAAATACTACTTCTCTGAAAGAGTGGTCAGACACTGGAATGGGCTGCCCAGAGAGGTGGTGGAGTCACCAAGCCTGGTGGTGTTCAAAGAGCATTTGGATGTTGTGTTGAGGGACATGATTTAACGAGAACTACTGGTGAAGGGCGAATGGTTGGACTGGATGATCCTGTGGGTCTTTTCCAACCTTAGCGATTCTATGATTCTATGATTCTATGATTGTAACTATGGTTTGAAAAAACTGACTGTCTGAAGCTCAGTACCTGTGTGTTTAATCATTTGGTGTAAGGAAGCAGTTTGATGAAGTGTCAGAATTAATATTTGTTTTTGTTGATGGTGGTAATGAGTATTTTTCATGAAAAGTTAACAGATCTTAATGTTTAAAAGCATTCTGATATCCAACTAATATCAGGAGCTGTGAATACTTTTGCTCCAATTTAAAAGAGACTAGAAGATTGCCAGTCTTCCTCTTGCTTGCAGCTTCTCTAAGTAATTCACACAGAGATGGCTGTTTCACTCCAAAAGACCACAGTAACAGCAAAATACTCCTTTGAAACTCCTGTTAAATAAGATTAGAGCAGAGTATTTAAGCAACAATGAATGACATGTGGTGCACATGACATCTGAACTTCTTAAAACCTACTTCTAACTAAATTTCAAATGAAAATTGAATGTTTTGTTTTGATTTGTCAAGTCCTGTTTAACACAGGGTGTCTTATGTAAGAAATCAATTCTTCCTTATATTCTGACTCAACAGCAGAGCTCAGCTTGGGTGCTTAAACTGATGGACCATAAGGTTTCTTACTACAGGGCCTGAGGCAAAACAGTTTCAGGGCATTTGGGTTCCAGAGGACATTCAGCAGCACAAAGACCAAAGACTCTGTTCTAGACAAATCACAAAAACTGTGCCTTTATTTAGGCTTTTCCAGACACTGAGTAAATAAATATTGTTACTGGAGGACAGTTGTTGCTTATGAAATGCCATGTAGAATGTTGAACTTTTGTTCCTGACATTAGTCTCTTCTCTCTGCTGATAGTACCTCAGGTAACAGCATGGAGCTTCATCAGGAGAAATCCATTTCAGATATTAAGGCTATTCATTAGAGGGTGAGCAGGCCCTGCAGCAAGCTCCCTAGGGCAGTGGTCACAGCCCCAAGTTGCCAGAGGTCAAGGAGTGTCTGGGAGAGCCCTCAGACGTAAGGTTTGGATTTTGGGGGGTCCTGTGTGGAGACAGGAGCCATGATCCTTTTGGGCCCCTTCCAACTCACGATATCCTATAAGTCTACAATTTAGTTGCACTCATACTTCAAAACAGGTACGCATTATTAAGTGAATATGTGGAGTACATTCGTCTACCAAATTTACGGTGTTAAAAATAATTTTTTAATTATTGCATATAAATTTATTCAAATAAACTGGTGGCCATACAAACTGAGATCAGAGTATTTAAGCCCAAGATGACAGCAATGCAATCTGACCTGTGAATTTTAACTTTCCCCACTGAAGGATTTCAATAACATTTGCTATCTACCCGCTGAAGGGTTCTGAGCCATTCAGTCTGTGCAATCATACATCCAGGACTCTTGACCCCTGAACTCCCTCTCCAGCTTAAAGAGTGTCGATGTAAAAATCCTTTCTCAAGCTCACAGGAAACCCATGACCACCTCTACAGACTTTCCTGTTTTTTTCCTAAGAATATGTCTTTCTTGCAGAAATTCAGAAATCATGTTTCAATTACAAGTCTACTTAATAGATATATATATATACTTGTATATTTCCCAAGCAAAAGTAGGCAAATATATACATGTAGATTTCCCAAGCATAAGTAGGCAAATTAAAATAATCATGTTCTTATAAATATGATGATGATGATTATGATTATGCAAATATGGCATTGTGTGTTTGATTTTTTTTCTTGTTTTTCAAAAGATACAGTTACCACCATCTGTAGGTTTATACTAATGAGACAATATGCATACTTCTAATAGAAATGGAATTACTACTAAAATAAAAAGAAATTTAACAGAAATATAATATAAATTAATATACTATGCTTTCAGATTGTTTGGCAGGAAAACAGACTTCTAGATATTATAAATCATATAAAGCTCTAATTAACTAAACTTGAAATTATGTATGTTCTACTTTTTTTTAAGCTAAATATACCACATATGTGTTATTTTGCTTTGACTTTATGGGAAGAATTCTGTATATATAAGAGGGCTGCTCTGAAAGTACTACCTCCTATTTTATCATGTTTGCCCATGACATCAGAGGTAGATGTTGGAGGTATGGCAGTAGAGATTGAAACTTCCTACCGATATTCTGTTATATTTTCTTGCTGTATGACAAATGACAGCAGAGGGGCAGTCTGACAAAATAGTACCTGACATAGAAGTGTGTATGAATTAAAGCTATATCGCTGAACTCCTCTATGAGAAAAAAAATGGCTCCCATTAACATTAATTAATGCTTACTGAATACTGATGGAGACCAAACAATGAGTTTGAGCACAGTGAGGCAGTGGGTGGTGCATTTCAGCAGTAGTGACCGCAACAGTGGTTCACCTCTGCTGGTGCATATTTTGACTAGCGTGGCATGCAGGCTCTTGTTCATTGCTGGTAAAAATGCATAGCTAATGATGGTGACTATGTTGAAAAATAGTCTTTTGTTCCTGAGAATTTCCTTTATCAGATAGTGTTATTGTGTTCTTTGAAGCTGATTTAGTTTCCATGGAAATAAACAACAGATATTACTTTTGGAGCAACCTGTGTATGTATGTGTGTATATGCACATACATACATTCATACATATACACATCTCTTCTAATTGCACAGCAATGTAAAAGAAAATGTTTTGTGGGGGACTTTATAGAAGAACAATATGTAACAGCTGCCTTCCTTTCTCTTAGAAAAGATACAGAGGATTGTTTTTCCTTTTACAGTGATCCCTTAAGTCATGGCAACCTTCTCCAATTGCCATTAATTCGACACCCTGACAACTTAAAGACAACAGCAGCACATGAGATCTAAAAGGAATTGTATCTAATTTTCACTGCTAATGCATTGTATCTGCAGAACTGATATAAAAGGTAATTCTGCACATCATATCTTGAAACTAGATATCAGGAGGGGATGATGAACAAATTGAAACCTTTTGTGGGAAAGAATTTGACCAAATCCTAACATTCCATAGAACATTTGCTTGAAATTGATAAGACTATTGTAAATCACTGCAGTCACTTTGAAGAGATGAGAAGATAAAACCTGCAACAGTAAATAAGCAATAGGAAAGGAAATATTTCCATGGAAAAAATTTAAGTTCCTGTTCAGGAAATATTTCAAATACTTGAAATATTTGACTTTGAAAATAAATATAAGCTAATAATTTTCTCATTTTTTTTTCTTTAGCTTTATTTTAAACACTGTAATTTCTGCAAATTTAAATTACAAATAGTTGTGTATCTGGCAACATCTTCTTTTTTTTTTCCATTTAGGCCTTCTTCCACGTTCACATATAAGAAGTGGGTTGACTTGCTACAAAAATTTTTATACAGAATGTTGAAAAACACCTACAACCCCAAACTTGTCTCAGAACTAAAAGAGCAGATGAGAGTGGATGAAATTCAGCCTTTACTAATCTACCTAACACTAAACAGTTATTAGATCTTCAGAATAATTACGAGCAGTTGTTAATTGACTCACATATCTGATCTAGAGGCCAAGAGTGTACAGAATGTGTTTTAAATACCCCCCATACAGGGAACGAGGTAGTCCACAGTTCATTTTTAGCCACTCCTTAAACTAGGGAGGTAGAATGATGTCAGTGCTCTTCATCTTCCACCCTATATTATCATGGTGCAAACACTTGCAGTGCTTGATTTGATTTTATTTTGGATGAGGAATAATGTTAAAAATAGGATTCAAGGAAGATGGTATTGGCATACTATATATCTAAAATACTTTCAGTGCTCAAGATGAAAGATTTCCATGAATTTTCCTTAAAGTATTATAAAACTTTAATTTAGAAAAGCTATATCTTCAAAGGATAACTAATTTTGAAATTGAAATTGAAGACAGTGGTATACATAGAAGAATGTATATTTAACAGCTAGATAAGCAGCAAATCAGGTGCCTCTAACAATGATTTTCTTTATCTGAAATTTCTCTGAACTTTATCTGAAAGTATTTCAATTTTCTTTTGGTAACAATCCTATGAATCTTATCTTCCTTCCTTCTTTCCTTCGTTCGTTCCTTCCTTCCTTCCTTCCTGCTTTCCTTCCTTCCTTCCTCCCTCCCTCCCTTCCTTGATAATAAAACCTTTTATAACTCTCAGTATCTACCATTAGTGAATGAAGGCACATTCTACTGGTTACCAGTTATGTACCACAAGTTTTGAAGCACGTTACTAAAGACATCGTGTTTTAGTTGTGTTATACTTACGGCGATAGACATATTCTCTTAAGTGGTTCTCTTTTTCTGTAGGAAGAAAGTGTTTACTGAAATTTGTAAAATATGTCTTTCAGTTAAATTTTAAATCTACTGTTCAGGAATTCATATTAGCTTTGGAAATGCTAAAGGTCAGTTTGCTTAGATGATTCCATGGGTTACTCATACGTCAGTACTTTGGTGCGTGTGATCATAGACAGTTACTTTAAGTAGTGTTTTTCATTAATATTTCTCAAAATTCCTCAAGTGATTCCCCATGAAATGGGAGGGTCTAATTGGATTTTTAATCCCTAGCTAATCAAGCAGCATATTGCATGTATGTGTTTTGTGTAGGAACTGAAAAGTTCTTTCCACTGCCCTATTATAAGAAGACAAGTTTGGATGTAACTTGAATCAGTAGAAAAATAGCTCAGTGAAGTCCCTATATTGTATAGATGTTACATGAAAACAATGTTCTCCTTTCTTTAAACCACAGCCAGTGCCTAGCCTTTGATGAAGCTCTGGAATAATGGAGTGCCATGGGCTATTTTCTTCTAGTTTCTATAGCTCAATACAGGGCTTGTCTCTTCTGTTTGTTTTCAACTAATTGCCTCAAGATCTAATAAGTTAGTGATGATGTACATTGAGCACCAGTGACCCCTTGCCAAAAGAAATATTATGTCGCACCAAAGTTTAAGGAGGTAGGTTTTTATCAGTCAAATATGTTTTCCCTAAAAGGCTCTAATTTCCCCTGTGTAGATTGTAAGTGGCATTCATGATTGCACTGGTTCTTTTAAATGGCTAAGCCAGAAATAATATGTGAGGGTAAAAGCCAATGTAGAGGCCAAATGCTAACTTACTTTTGTTCTCCTACTGTTATAAGGCTTTGGTATTTGTTGTTCAGTATGCCTCAAAGGAAAAAGACTTAAGAAATTTCAGAGAACATTCAACGTTAATCAGATGTTTACTTTTTGTTTACATTTTTTCTCAATGAATATAATTTTAACGATTTTATTTAAAGTATTCCTTACCCATTTTCTTCTTGCTAGAGCAAAGAAATTCATGGAAAACAAAGATATTAGTAGCTTTACTTTCAACAATATTGAAATTAATAACATGCTGAAACAAGTAATAGAATGAGGCCTGTAGAGAGAACTTATCAATTCTGCATTAAATAATATTACACAAATTGCAAGTTAAAATATATTTTCTTCTTCACTAAATAAAACATTGCTCTGGGAATGTTCAGATATATCAGAAGCTAACATCTGCCTAGGAACTTTTCTGAGATTTTCCAGCTTTTTTTAATGGAAGCTACACCTTCTTTTCCAAGATGTTTAAGAGATAGTCTTCTATGGAAAAAGGCAAAAATTAAGAGTGTTATGGAAATAAATAAAAAACAACAACAACAAAAAAAACCAAACCAAAACATTTTCCTTGTATGTATAGTCATCATATGCTTTGGTAAAAGAGTTTTTCACATTACAGGGCAGCACCAACAATGATCTAACTTTGTAATACTCTAGATGATGTAAAGTCCCTAATCTAGTTACCTCTGTGCTTGCTGGAATGAACAGCTCTGAGTTCAGTGGAAATGCCCACCAAGGTGTCCCAGAAAGTCAAATAGCTCCTTCAAGTAACCATCTTGAAAGACAGTGGGAGGTTTGTGCCAGAAACCCAGAGCACAGCTAAGCGATACTAGGTTCATTTAACTACTCTCCATGGCTACTTTTTTCTCCTTTTTTAGCTTGCACACTCACTCTCTCCCTGTCTTTTGCACTAAGATATTTGTGCTGTTAGCGAGATAGTTCATTTTACTGTCTGGCAGAAAACTAAACCCCTGAGGAAAAGAAAATATTTCCTGTGATAAGGAGCTGAACATGCAGCTCTCCAGAAGCAAAAGTCTGCAAGATGTGAGGAGGAAAATGCATGTTCTTACAATTAAAAAGGCTGTGAAACTGCACCCAACTAAACTTGGATTACTTTGGCTCTACTTCCTACTTTCCCTGACTGAACACTACTTCCACATCTTTCACACTCTTACTGGCTCTGATTTGGCCAAGTGGTGATCTATCTTAGAAAGCTATTCTCTGGGAAAAAAAAAAAAAAAAAGAAAAAAAAAAAAGATTTATCAGTCATGCAACAGCCACGGAACAGGAGGTATGGGTAGATACCATGTGTATGGGACACGATCCAAGTTCCTTTCCATGCCCAAGGGGGTATGAGCTTGCTTTTTTCAGTGTTCAGGTGAGTGCACAGGCACAGACAGGCTATAGAGTATGATGACACTGAGAGCTCACACCCTGATTCAGTGACTGTTGTGTATAAGCAGTGAAACATGCAGTACATCAGAGACTGGAAGCCAAGACTAAAATTAATTTGCCTCAGAACTGTGTCCTTTTCCACTACCTGCATTTCAGATCCTCCCAAGCAGTTTGTTGTCCCATACCAATTAAAATAATAGCATCATAAAACAGTCAAAACCATAGGCTGCAGTATAGAAGATCCAAAAGAGAAAGAAGAAATGAAACAAAGTGTCCTACATCTTGTGTGACTGATATGGTCACTAACCTGTTGGACGATGGACACTGTTATTTTCTGATTTTGTGTCTCTTTACATTGTGCCAAGTCATTGCTTGCCTCAGGGAAACATATACCACTCTGGGTGAGGCAAGCGGAGGAAATATTGCCCTGAAAGCTTTCCACACTTAACTGAGTGTCTAAACTGCTTGGACTTCCCCACAGAAGAGGCAGTTATCACAAGGCACAAGGATAAGCATCTGCATGTAAAGGCAGCTGAACTCATGAGAATAAAAACAACCCTATGAATGTCTGGATGACATTGTGGTCAGATAGCAGCTGAGAAGGAATCTTGAGGCTCAGTGTCTTGGATTTAAATGTGGAGCTCTAAGTCTTGTGTCTTTTAGGATACAGAGGTGTCAGGAAATAATTTCAAGCAAAGTAATAAACCAAAACATTTACAGCCTAGTTGAGTTATTGAGAAAACAAAACCAAACCAACCAAATAAAAGATAGTTATATATATATTTTATATTTATTATTACATATTTATTTTATATTATATATATATATATTACTTAAATTTGCTACTATATCAGATATTATCCAGAGTTCATATCTAATTTTATGTGGTAAATAGGGGAACTTCTGGGATATATGTATTAAATATCAAGAAATTGGTTGAAACTGATGAAAAGCAATGAATAATGTATAATGAAAGAAACGTGTGGCCATGACGGGATGTGCCATGATAGGAGCAAAGGCACATCACTATATTCTGCTTAACAAGTAAAGATAAGGAGCATATTAACTTGTGCTTTCAAAATAGCTAAAATTGCTATTATAGAGTTTTTAAGTAGTCATAAACTCTCATTCAGGTTCTGCTTTCAGTTGAAAAATATGTACAAGACAGATTCTAGGTATAATGGATTTTATTTTTTTTACAGGTAATATATTAATGGCTAGGAATCTCACAGATTCTTAATAACAACATCTAGTATCACTAAGAAAAACAATTCACAATAATGTGGTTTAGTTTTATCATTGCATTTTCTTAGACATTGGAATTACTTCACTTGATATACGTGTATAAATACAACTGACAGTTAGAAAGGGTTAAGAAATGACATGACAACATTTGCAAGTGCCAGTGCTCTTCATATTGGTCAAAATTAGAGAAGACTTTGAGAAGCTTCACAGGGACTTATTGAAGCTAGTACAGTTGGTATTTTGATGGTAGTTAAGAATCAGTGACTTTCTAATGAAAAGAAATATACTCTGGAGAGAATAATGTAAAGTCAATGAGATTGATGCGGTGCTTAAAGTCAAGTGTTTATGTGACTGCTGTGCTGAATAAAGATGGCATTACATTCTTAAAGTTAATTCATTACTATATACATTGAATCTTGCAATCTTGATGATTCTTTACCATTAAAACTATTATCTATTTAGAGCAACACTGCCTTTTTATTTATTTTTTTCAGGTTATTTTTTTCATCTAAAAAAGTTATCCAATTTGCAGTATCATTTACAATCACAAAACCATTGTTAAATAAGTTTTTACTACAAAAATCAACATTATAAAATTGTGCTAGCTATTAGTCAGGCTGGGAAGACTAGAAGGATTTCCCCAAATCACTGGAATTTATTCCAGAAAAAAACATAAATTTATCATGAATGTCCGTTTTTTCTTGACAGCAGAATATATACATTTATTTTCCCCATTGTGTCACTTCCTCTGGTCTTGGATTAAATGTCCAGTATAGCATTTAGTTCTTCCATTATTTTACGATTATGTTAAATATGTGTTGTTCCATACTTGAGAACGAGTTGACAATATATTATCCAGAAGGAAAGAAATAAAAATATATGTTGCGTGCATGAGTCTTGATTACTTGCAACATTGTTTTGTGTAGTGTGATTTAACCCCTTTTCTGATTGAGATCATGTTTGCTATTCCCTTTGTTTAAAATATGTCTAAGAATTCTATTTCTACTGCAAAAATAAATGATGAATTATTTATACATACCAATTATTTATTATCATTTATGCAAAGCTTGTCATATTATGCATGCATAAAGGGATTAAATCACTGTTAACCCATAATGCCTTTAGGGGTATTATATGATAGGCAAAAGGTTACTTATGTTTACTATTGTAGATAAACATATACATTAAGAACATACATTTTGTTTATACAAATTGCCAAGCTGAGTATCAGTTCTGTTAGGAAAATTATGTGTTTATTGGGCAATAGGTTTTCTAAGTAATGCTCAATTAATCTATTTAATGCAGTATGCTTTCTCTAGATTTAAAATATAAGTCTTTTTTCAACTACTGATATTCAAGTAGAATTTAATTCAAATCTCAGGAATGGTAGTATAAGAATGAAGACATTTCTTTTCTTTGCTTTCTCTGCCCATCCCAAGGCAGCACCTTCATCAGCTAATGATGCATCACTGTGCTTTAGCATTAAAATAAGTAGATACAATCTATAAAACATCAAATTAACACAATTTTCTATTACTTCCAATCAGTCTGAAATATAAGGCAAATTCAGGAAGATAGAAGTTTTACACTAGCATAAATAGATGGAAAAATTAGATGCAGCTGCTTTAATGGAGTACAAAGTGGTAGTACATCTCTGTAGTGTAGGGGCCAAAATTATGATTAGTATAAAAATAATAAAGTGGTCCTTATGTTATGCCATCATGCTGTAAAAATAAGATCTTTATGTTTGTATAAAAAACACTTTTTCAGCTTTAATAAACAAAGAATTGCATTTAATTCTTTAAAAGGGATTAGGCTATCATATGTGTGCTTAAGGACATTTCATGTGATGGCAGCGTGAGAGTAATTCAGCAAGAGTCAAATGACAACTCTTTAATGCGGTTGCTCTCTAAAGCTGCAATATCTTGTTACAAATATGGTTCAGGTCACAGTCTAAACACAGTTAAAGGTCTCAACCTAGTTCCTGAAGAATGTGAGTTCGCATAACAAAACCTAGCCCTCAAAAGCACACATGCAAGTCTCTAATCAAGGCATTTTTGTTCTCATCTTTTCTTGTCCCTGTTCAGCAAAACAACATGTTGGTTTCTTAACCTATCCCAATTCTACTCCCACAGTAGCTTAATTTGTTTCTGTCCACTTCAGAACCTACAGGTCCCAGGGATCTGTTGTTTTAGCTGTCATGGCACTTTTTAAGATTTTCCTAAGGAGCCAGCACAAACACGTGGGAGCATATCTCGATAATGAAGGCTGAGAAATTGAAAATAACACCAAGTCCTCTGGCAATGGCACTGGGAACAGTTAAGTGATCTTGATCAACCAAACTGAAGAAAAATGTATAGCTGTTAATGTATGTTGATTACGAAAAGGTCAGGTCAGAAAATCAACATCTTTTCCCAATTTAGATAGACTACGATTAAGTTGAAGGTTGACATTGTTTTCAGTAGGTTTTCTTACTGGGTATCACAGGCTTGATTAACCAAAATCTTTTTACATACATAGCTCCAAATTGGGAAGAAGCCCTTCTGAATGCCAACTCTTGGAGTTTAGCACAGGCCCATCTTCCATGCCTACCCACGCCTGAAACTTAGTGTAAGCTCTTGAGGTGAACTATACACTAAAAGCATTCATAGGGAACAAGAAGCTTCAGCCCTGATTCAAAATCAAGTCACTTTATGAAACATAGCCCTACTAACAGACCATTTTTTACATCACAGATTTATGCTGCAAGAGAAGCCTTGTTTTAACCAGCTGCACTGAAGCAATATGCTGCAAATAAGACTATCCCCTTGTTTAGGCTGATTTGACAGCAGAGCAATGCCCTGATCTATTCTGTGTTATTCTGATTAAAACCAATACAAGTGAGATCAAAATCACGTCCACTGACTGTAAAAAGCAAAAGAATGTGTTAAAAGAAAAGGTAGTTTGAGGGCAAGTAAAACCTCTAGCTTGTTTTTTTAATTAATATTTTCTTTTTGTGACATAGCCCCAGGCAGCCAAATATATATTCTTCTAATCCCACTTGACCTCAACACAAATGTTTATGCCAAGGGTGTTCTCATGTTCCCAAGACTGGGGCTTAGGATAATGGATTCTACCAAAGGGCATTCTTGCATTTTTCTTCTCTCCTTTCATTTTGAACCACATTTCTGTCCGTGTTTTAATCCTGATTCTCCTCTGTCCAATAGATATGGTCTCATGTATAATATTCCTATGGATGATACACTAAGGGCCCTGCCTACTACAGTCAGTACTAATAAATGCCTTCTTACCTTCTGGCTACAGAGCTGAAGTAAAATAGGTTCTGTTCCAGAGAGAAACTCTGTACACGTTGCTGCTATCTTATTTCTGCACAGATGATCCATGAAGTCAAACATTCATTACTTACTATAAAAATAGTAAAAAGAACAGATCTTGAAATTTGCTGATTGAAATAACAGGTTTTAAAAAGAAATATTCCTTTTTTTTTTTCTTTCAGTTGCTGTCATGATTTTTGCAAAAGATCAGAAGTAGCATTGCTGTCAAAAATGAAAAGATCAGCATTTCACTCTGTGTTAGAGTTGTCAGAAATGAATGCACAAAATTTTTGTGTGCAATTCTGTGTGCAATTCTTAGTCTGTCAGAAAATGTAGATTCACACTGTAACTTTGTTTATAAAATTAGTCAAAGTCACATGTAAAAACATTGTCACTTGTATTTATTAATCAGAATGAGCTTGCTTTGAAACTTTGACTCATGCAAATTAATAACAGAAAATTAAGATGGAATTTTCCTTTATTTATCCATAAGCACTTTGATGTGTTTCCCTTGGTGTACAATAAAAAGTGTTGTGATATTTTGGTAATATCATCACTAATTCCTCAACTTTAATTTTAGATGTAAAAGTTTGTCTTGTGTACTATCTTGAACATTTCAAAGAGTTCACAAAAGATCTTGATAAAATTTATTGTTCCACATCTGAAAAAAGGAAAATGTACCAACATAAAATATTTAAAAGTAAAAGCCTGTATTTACTGCCTGCCAAATCACATTTGAATTGTGTTTTATTTGCAATAGTAATGACATGAGATAGTCTCAAAATATCCTGATGTAATTTAATTATTTTTAAGAACATTTTTAATGGTAAAAGGGAAAAAAAAAAAGCCAATGAATGTGAAAAGTATTATTTTATCAAGTAAATAGGGGAAGCATCGTACCAGTTTGACCACTTCTCATTTTTGAATTTTTATTGCTTAATTGTAGATGTTTTTTATTCTCATTCCTTTAATATATTTTATATAACACACATTTAGCATTGTTTTAGCCAACATCTTCAGTTTTTTTTGTCTTCAGTAGAAATAGCAGCTAATCAACACTACAACCTCAGAATGTGATTATGATTCATACTGATTGACTGCATGACAGCAGTGTAGCATAAGAAAAGTAAGAGGAGTAATTACAGAACGTACTCTACTTTGCAGATTAAGAGTAAACACAAATTAATGTATAACAGATTTTAGAAGATCAAGATAGGAATCAACAAGTAAAAATCAGAATATAATTCCCTGAGTCAGTATTTGTATTCTGTCTTCTCTTTAGGGCATCCTTAGGATTTCTGGTAAGTTTTCCATGGATCCTGCAGAGAATGTTACTGTACTTCACGGTATTTGAATTCAGGACTACAACCGTTCTTAAACTGCATTTCCAAAATGGATTACTAATAGCCATTTATGGGAGATACTGTTGGATGATAAGTTTCTGGTCACTTCCTCCTGAAGGAAGAACAATAATGCCATAAAATTTTTCATCAGAATTAATCATCATTCAAGGATTCTGAAGAATAAATGTTTCAAATCCTGATAATTTTAAAACTGTTGCAAAATACAAACAGGTTGTAGTATGTAAAACACAATTCCCCATGTAGTCATATGCACATACACTGATATTCATTCCCTGAATCTTAAAGTAATTTAAAAGGATAATTAGTGTGTAGTGTCTGAATTGGCTCCTCAGAGGGTTAGTGTCCATCCTGTTTGTCACTGTTTCTTGCCTAATCCTGTCTAATGAGGGTTTATGTTAACATGGCTAAGCACTTGCTGATATGCGCTACCAAGCTATCTATGCTTAGAGAAGACATGCTGTTCAAATGTCACTGCCGTTGGCTATAATGCAATAAGATACTGATTATTGCTTATTATGTTTCATATTCAAGAAGCTGCCATTTGTGCTTCTTTGTAGACTCTTGTAGTTCTTATGTAGGTAACAAAAAATGTTTGTGTTTTTCCTAGGTTTAAGTTTTAATCTCTTTACTTGAATACCTGTTAATAACTCTCTGTGAGGGGCAATACCTTTGATTTCCTGCTTTAAAGTATTTAAAGCCAGTTAAACAGAACTATGAGAAAAATAAAAACAGAATTTAAACATCAGAAACTATGAATAAATATATTTATATTTTTAAATGTTTATGCAAATGCAAATATGTACAAACTTTAATATATTTGGAATATGCTAGAGGTTTTCTTTTAAGATAAGATAATTATTTCTTCTTTTCTCTTTCCTTTGTCCGTGCTTTAGAAGCTACAAGACAGTGTGGAACATAAATCACAGTTAGGGCACCTCTCACTGGCTAGTTATGATTATCCTTTGCAGGTAGGAAGGCATCCTACTAGAGTCTGAAACTAGAGGTCAACCTTCAGATCTGAGATTTGGTTCAAGTCTGTTTTTTCTTCCTGTTCAGAGAAGGTGGAGATTCACTCTTGTTATAATTGCTTACATTAGATATTTCTACACTGCTACTAAAAAGAAGTCTCAGGAGTGCATGCAAGCAGCTGACTAGCATGTACTCTCCTATCTACACTACTGCCCGTCAGTTGCCTAAGGCCTGCCTGCAGGCAGCCCATGAGCAGCTTGTTTGGGCCTATCTGGAGAAGTGCTAAGCTACTAGACACATCAGGGATGGAAGGTCCTGACCATTGACTCCCCTACAGATGCAACACATATATCAGGACAGACCTTGACACAGGTTCAAGTGTGCTGGCAAGGCCACTGCACATTCCTTACCTTCTGAAGAAGAACCCTCTTGACTGTGAACAGCCCTGCCTAGGAACAGGTCCAGCTCATTCAGAGGAGATTTTGCTAGTGTGCCACCACTAAAGGCTGAGCTACAGAGTGCAAGGGGCAGCAGTATCTGGCACCCTCCTATGCCTCACCATAGCCTGGGCCCTATTTTTGCAGTTTCCCAAATCTCACTTTAAAATCTTGGACAGTCTGGTATACTGTGGATGATGTGGATGTCATTGTAATTCACCAAAACAGAAGTGCATGTGTTTGTATGTGTGTGCTTAAACCTATAATCCCACAATAAATTAGCCTGAATGCTTACATTTTTGACCAGCTAAATCAATGGATGTATTATGGATTTTTATAGTTGTAGTAGAGAGAAAACAAAGTTATAACTCAGAGGTCTACTGTGAGTTTTGTGGAAGATCAACATATCTCTTTCCATTATAGTCTTGCAATAGCTGAGTAAAATGAAGATTTGGCATGGCATCAGCACCCAGTTAGAATTCAGACAAGGAATGCTACAAAGTTTTGTGAATCATCCTTTTCTATGAATCTGAGTTAAAAAAATAAGTGCTATGAAATATCAAACTGAGAGAATTAAATGGTGAATTTTTGATATTAAAACATACTGGTAAAAATAGCCTAACTAACTTGGAAGAAATATTACTGTAATTCTCTCCTTAGCAGATAATGACTATCTCTATTTCTCCGTTTTAATATTTTTCCTCAGACATTTGAAACCTTTAGAACTACATTAAGTGTGATGCTGATTTGAGACCCAGTTGGAGAAAAATCTAGAATTTTTTTTTTAATAAGCAATATTCTTAGACTATATGTCTACACAGAATCAAATGTTAGAAAGAATAAGTCATAGCTATCTCATTTTAAAGCTGACATCACTATCATCACACAGTAAAAAAATATTTCTTTGGTAATTATTAATGAGACCATAACAACAAGCTTGGTATCAGAAGAACTGCCATATTGTGTCCAATACACTGTCCATCCCAGCCGCACCTTCTTGTGAGTAAGAAGTTGATAATGCTCAGGGAAAGAAAGAACAAATTTATCATGACTGTTTATGTAAGGAATCTCTTACTATGTGAAAAGCAGGGAATTGAGTGAGCTTACACCTACATATTGCAAATTGCGTTTACAACATCCTCTTTACACTTGGAATAAATGCATCCATCTTTTTTAGTTTATTCATAATTTTTCTTCCTTAGGAAGTATTGTACGATTGCCCACCAATCTGATGTGTTTTCAACCTGTTGAATCATTTCTGTTATGATCATCTTCTTCAAGTTTGAGGATGATTTTTAAGGAGTAGCCCCATTCTTCAGTTAGCTACTGCCTAGAAAAACAGGCATTTTATTATTCATTTCTAAAATTTTTCTGTGTCATGAACTTTGATGGAAAAAAAAGTAATTGGCTATCAATGAAGATGAGAATCTATTGAGAAAGTTTCCTAATAATATGCCTCTATATCCTTTATGTATTATCATTTATAAATTTAATTTTCTCAAGAGATAGTTGTGGTATCCCCTGTTCCCATAGTGTTATATCCACTGTAGGGAATATGGTTTCCCCAGCTGCCAGAGCTCTTCCTTCCTATAGACTAAAGTAAGAGTCCCACTGAGCTTTCTTGGGCTAGATGCCACAAAGGTTATTTTCTGCTATAACAGTCCTGCAGTAATTAGTAATTACTGAAAACTGAATCTGGTCCATTGTTAATTTATTTAAATCACTTAATTTCATTATATCATAGGCAAATTACAGGGACAGTTACTGTTTTGGCCATGCAAAACTGTCCATGGCCAAGATGTATAATGTTTCTCTAATTTGTCTCCAAGGGTATTTAATTAATTGTGAAGTGGACAATATGGCAAATGCTGGAATTTTATTACTCATTAGCTAAATAAAAAGTTGAAATCCTTCTCCACTCATGCTAACTGGGAGAGACCAAAAGGCTATTGGAGAACAAAGGTAGAGGCCCTTCTGCAGCTGCTTCTTTTGTCCTAGTGGCAATCACAGTTTTGACTTCTATTACTTGAGGCTATTTATCAGTAAAACCACACTAGAACGGATCCACTAGTTCAGTTAGCCCACCCAGCATGTAAAATTGAAAAACAGATGATTTCTACCACCCTACAACTTCCCCAGAAAATTAATTTTCTCCCTCCTCTCACCACATAAAGCAATCCTATCAGACTGAGCAGAAGAAAGAGAAAGGAGAAAATGTAGAGATGCCATAGTCACAAGAGGCAACTTCAGAATGTTATAGATTATATTAAAACTATGATTTTTCAGTGAAGATCTCTCTAGTGAACATTTCATACAATAATTGACAAATTCTGCAGCAATTTAACACTTCTCTTGTATCAGTCATTTGAAATATGCAACTGTATTATTCTACAGTTAACAAGTTTCAATTGCATAATAGATTACATTGATTGACATCCTTTGACCAATAATAAAGTGAATTTCTTTACAGTTGAAATAAAAGTTTCTACTATTCATACATATTCACAAATTTCAGAGAAACATTCATGTTTTAGCACCATGGTCATAAGTATTTGTCATAAAACAAATACCACTTTTAGCTATATGTTCCTAAAGTAAGCTTTTAAGCTGTCCTTTTTATTGAGTGTTCACAGTTTAAACTTATCAAGGCAAACAGGTTTATGTATCCAACTAAGCTGTGCATCTATCTACCAGATCTGAATCTTCTACTTACATGGATTGTGTTCACAAATGAGTACTGTGGCTATCTAAGAGTATGGATGAAGATTCAGTCTTGAACTGAGCTCTCAACCTGAATGCTATACATTTAATAAAGCTGAATTTCCTGAGGAAGATGAAGTATGGCAAATATACATGAATTTCAGTTATTCCCATGCTAGAATTCTCAAAAGTTTACAGTAAGAACAAAAACCTGGATTGCTTTAGCAAGGTGTTTTATCCTATATTTGACATTATAAGCCAATTATATTGCTACACCTGCATTTCTCTTGATTACAGCATACAGAATAGTTAGCCAGAACAAAGCGACAGGGAAAAAAAAAAAAAAAAAAGTAAAATAGCATTGTCAACTTTAAAGAGTTGAAACCTTTTCTTCAAAATTTGATCTCAAACTTTTCTTTACTGAGGTTCTTAAGAAATATTACATACATTTCCAATACATGTTAAAAACAACAAATATAAGAAACTGGATTAGATAAACTGATTAAGATTCCTGACCAAGAAGACTGATGGCTTTCTAAATATCTGCATACACACAGCAATATATTAATGACTACACTCTTAATACTATTGTTTTTGGAGGTAACTAGGTCTGTAATAAAATTTTTTTTTATAAAAGTCTCAGAAATTATTCAAGTATGCCAATGCATTTTTCAGTTTTTCTTTAAAGAATATTCACAGACTATTTTGGTTCAAGCCCACTAGAGTTGTATTAAAATATAATAATACATAAAATATAACTAAAATATTTTTATTTTATTTTGAATCTGTCCACCTGATGACTGAGACTGGCATAGACTTCCTGTTTGACAGGAAGAATCACAGAAGCCTGGCGTCATACAAAGGACATGAAACACACAAATAATACAAAAATAATTTTCAGTGCAACTCAAAAATAAATTTCACCCAGCAAAAATTCTCTGTATTGTTATCTGCATTTTTTCTGCTAAGTATTTTTCAATATTTTCATGCTGAGTTATATGCCATCTGTGAAGTGCCACTCTTTCCCTCATTGAAGTGAGAGGGAAGGAACTCAGAGGCCACAAAAGTACAACAAAAGAGAATACACAATTTACACATTATTTTGTTGTGATGTCAAAACACCATGCCTTAAAATACAGTGAAGAAGTGCACTGAATCACTGCTGTTGCAGATCAGAATATTTTATTCACAGTACTTTCAACAGAAGTCCATACTAATGGGAAGAAGTACTTCTGCATCTTGCGTTTGTGGCCCTAGATTCGATGCTCACAGTGAGGTTTTTCAAAGCACAAGGCAGAGTCATACTCCAGTTTGTCATGAGAATGCAGTTTGTTCCTCCAGTAAGCATGCTTGAAATCACCATTACCAAGCTCGTGGGGGCTGTCACCATAAATGGCATACAGAAATTCAGGACAAATATCTTAAATACGTGTGGTTCTTAAATAAAATAAAACTTATCTAAATAATGTGTAATTTTCAGGCATACTAACTTAAAGTTATACTGCAGTATTTGAAATGCTTCTTTTCAAATGGGAAAGCCTATTTAAATACACATTCATAGGAAGTTATATATACATGGTGTACATTTAAAAATTTACATATTCAACACTACATAGTTCATAACGAAGTCTCAAAATTTTACATTTTATTGAGAGCACACTCGTTTCTATTGCAAATGTATTTAGACAAGTTGCTCTGAAAGGCCTCACTGTCACATTTAGCATAAATGTATTTTTTCTGTACTTTGTCAACATTGTCTTTAAGCTGTTCTCCATAGGGAAAATTAATTAGGCAATCGGTCAATTCACTTTCAGTTCCCATTCAGTGCAAGTGCACTTAGCTAACTACGACCAACTAAATGATATTTTATGTGAGAAAAACATTTGCTCTGCAGGATCCCCCTTACAACTAATGAATCATTATTTAATAATTTCAAGTACAGATTTGAGAAGCCATCAGATTATAGAACTCTGTTAATTCTGAACTGAAATGTCAGAGGCTTTGTTTCATGGAATAAAGACAAAAAACAAGTTTGCCTGACATTTACTTCTATGATATTCCCACCTCCTGACTGTTGAAAATGAAATTTAAAATCTCAAAAGAAATCACAATCTAAACCACTTAATCTCAGCTGACTCTGTTGAAAACACTGTGGGATGGATTCACAGGCCTTGAAATACATCTTACAATGAGATAGTTAAAGATCAGAATCTACTTAACAGAACAGACTAAATAAAATTAATCTTTGTCTGCAAGCATCTGTACAAAAAGATATCTGATATTAGAGGGTTCTTCAGTTAAACTGGGAAAGTTTTTGTAACTCAACCAAAAGACAAACAAGAAAATGTATAAAGTTGTGGGTAACTTCAACAATAAAAACTTTATAAGAAGTGAATAAGTTTTTTTTCCACTACCTAAAAACAAGAGGAGGGACAAGATTTCCTAAAAGCTCATAAGTCCCTTAGCAGAACTTGGGCAGGTGTGGCAGATCTCCAAACTGCAACCTCAAGGGCTCAAGTCCAGTTTCCACCCAACAGTGAAGTTACCTGACTGTCTCCCCAACTACTTAGAGATCTCTCTGGGCACTGTGCCCACAAACAGCCTCATCAGAGTAGAACACGTTTGCAACCAAGCTCTGACTGGGATCTGGAAAGTAGGAGCTGCTCTGCTTGCTGCTCTCTGTAGTGCCAACCTGCATGTAGGCAGAGATTTCATGTGTGCATAGGCACACTTTGTGACAAGTCCCATACAAATTGTGATGGCACGTGTTCTCTTTAAAAACAAGGTAACGGCTGTATTGTTGCCTACCTCTTACAGATTCCCTAGAGATTGGAGCATTTGAGACTCAGTCAATATCCTCTGTCTGAAAAGATTAAGAGCCACAGCTCCCCTCTCCCAGGAGACTGCATTAACCACATGACACACAGCTGGGAAAGGAGGGGGCTGTTGCTGTTGAAACCCTTCGTCTGCAGAGGAAATGATGCAATATCCATGGAAGATGCCAGGAGGAGTGCAAGAGGGAACATGATTTTGTGGCCCAATGCCTACAGCATTTGGCTGCAGTGGGCAGACCTAGATTCTAGTCCTTACATCAAGAACTGTTTCTGTATTTTTATATTAAATAGTTATCAGTTTTAGATACCACAGGGCTGGGTTAATGAGGTTACTGAACATAAATCTCCCACATTCCAGACAAATATTAATGAGAAAAACAGTCATTTATCATGCAAACTCTTTGCTGGGTAAAGAACTAACTAGAGGGCTGGGCATAGAGAGTGGTAGTGAATGCAACTAAATCCAGCTGGTGACTGGTCACTGGGAAGTGATCATCTCTCTGTACTCTGCTCTGGTGAGGTTTCACCTTGCAGTTTTGGGTCCCTTGCTACAAGAAAGACATTGAGGCTCTGAAGTGTATTCAGAGAAGGGCAACGAAGCTGGTGAGGGATTTGGTGCACAAGCTTTATGAGGAGCATTTGAGGCAACTGGGATTGTTCAGTCTGGAGAAGAGGAGGCCCAGGAGAGACCTTATTGCTCTTTACAACTACTTGAAGGGAGGTTGTAGTGAGGTGGGAGTCAGCCTCTTCTCCCTTCTAACTAGCAATAGGACTAGAAGGAATGGCCAAAAGTTGCACTAGAGGAGATTCAGGTTGAACATCAGGAAAAATTTCTTCTCTGAAAGAGTGGTTAGGAAAGTGAATGGGCTGCCCAGAGAGGTGGTGGAATCAGTGACACTGGAGGCGTTCATGAAATGTTTAGATGCTGTACCAAGGGACATGGTTTAGTAGGAAATATTGGTGGTAGGTGGACAGTTGGACTGGATGATCTTGGAGGTCTCTTCCAACTGTGATGATTCTATGATTCTATGAAACAATAGCTGCCATGACAGGCAGCCTTTTGAAAGGAAGCAGTGGATGATTCTTTAAAGGAGAATTCAGCACTGATAAGCAGGAGGGAGCCTGGCTCTGGAGACAGTGGTGGTGTTCTGAGCCCCTGGCCAGATAATGTGTTGCAGTTCTCATCAACAGAACAAACTACCTTTCTCCCACAAACAAGGGTAGCCACATCCCAGGTACTGTCTAGAAGATCTTCTTGACTTCTCTGCCCCATGGACAGTATATGTTAGAGTATTTTCTGGGCTGGCCTAACCCAGGTCAGAGCATGCTACAAGTTAAATGGGGCGGGTGACTGCCTGCCAGGGCTCAACTATATGACTTGAATTTTCGGAGGAATTTTACAGGGAAAATGGTAGCTAAGGGTATTATTGGAGCTGGGAAACCGAATCAAAAGTTCTTATGTGTTATAAATCATCTGTATGATATATTTATTGACATTTTTTCCAGATGCACTAGCAAGCCAGTGTTTAGCCAAACAAAGTTACTTATATCTTCAATGCTCTTCATGCTCAATACAAATTTATTTTATACAACATGCTCTTTTTTTTTTTTTTGTCATTCCAATTAAAAATTTTAAAAATGGCTGTTTTTACAAAATTAATTTAAACACTCCAAGTGTACACACAATAACTCACAATTCTCAAGTGGCATAATGCATGCAAGTTTCCGTTTCAAACAAGTACCTTTTGCCATTTTGCCATTGTCTTTCAATAAAGGAATCCTTGTGAGTTCCTACTGATCCTTTCTCTTATAACGTGAGCTCTTTAGCTCAGAAAAGAAAAATGGAATTAAATGTCTAAGCTTACTTTAAAAATATGTGCTGATATTATGATAAATAAAGAAGCAATAGTCAAGTAGAAGTTAAAATTATTCACAGCACTAAGGGGACAATTTTCCTTTTAACACAGAATACATATTGTGAATTTCATGACTGCAGCCTACTGAGGGAAACTTAGACAGCAATTATTTTATTTTCGTCTACAAAGAGGAGAATTATGAGGCAGCAGTTAACTGACAAACTACCTGTGAAAATCACGGCTGGAACAGCAGACATGAAATTAATTATTCTCAGTAATGCCTCAGAAAGCTAGCACTACATACATACTTATGAACAAACTTCCTGTGGAAAAGAAATCTTGTAATTCATTCTTAGAATGGCCTGAAATGTCTGAGTTTCAGACTGTTTCTTTGGTGTTTTAGAATTTACTGTCAAGTTAATTAACTAACTACTGAGCAAAATAGAGACTAGGTATTTGACTGGTGTCTCTTAGAAGCTGCTGAACAGATGCACTGAAACAAGCAAGCAAAAAACAGGTAGACATGCTAGTCAAAGAACATTAGACTTGAAAGAAAGTACCTGAAGAGCTTTCCCAAGAAAAAGAAAACAACAAACCTCATTTATTATTTTTATGCACTGTGACACAATGCATAGATATAAATTTACAAATAATTTTTTCCTCATGGGACTCTATTCTTATTCAGATTGATTATTAATCATTTTTTATCCTATTTTTCCTTAACTTCACAAAATTTTAATATAATTCACTTCTCAGACGAGGTTTTGTTTTAACTACTTAATTCCTGAAGATCATTCAGATCAAAAGTATTATCCTGGAGAATTCCAGGAATCTAAAGGAACTTTTCCTTAAATATTTACTTGAAACAAGGCAATAGAAATGATAAGGGTTTATCTATCTATTTATTTATTTATTTAGTCGGTTCTTTCACTACTCCTCTGTCATTAATAGGAAATCTTCACCACTTTACAGCCATTTACCAAAGACTTTCAAATCCAGTATTTCCCTAAGGCTCTCTAGCACTATGTTTTATAAAGTTGGTCTATCTGTTTTTTAAATTGCTGATATGTAAAGGCCAGCTGTCCCGCTTTTCTCCTGAGATTATATTTGCATTTTGAAGTCTTACTCATATTTCCTGCTCATTATAATAAATTGAATCAATATAATAAAATCTGTAACATGTTACAGATTTTAAGTGTTTCTCCTCAAGCCGTTCAGTGTCTGAATTCAGATTGTAACATCTTAGTAGGTGTAAAAAGAGTAATAAATATAACATATGAAAAGAAATTCATTCTTTTCCTGAATTTTTCATTTTTGAACTCTTATGGCATTGCCAGGACATCATAACAATGAGCTCCTTCAGGAAGAAGTAGGTGGCACAGTCCTTGTCCATGTCACTCATGGACTGTATATTAGCCCTGGGAGTCAAAAGAACATTGTGGGAAGATTCTACAGGCTGAACCAGAACGTGGAAATCAAGGAATGAGGAAAGATGAGCAGGAATCAGGTTATTACTTTTCTCGTAGCATTTTCATTCTTTGAAGTGACTCAAAGGTATAGATGGAACCAAAGGTATTTTCCCAGCTGGAGACTAAACAGTCTTCCTGACAGCCAGCAGGAGTTTCCCTGCCGAATCATTAGGATTTTCTGAGCAGACCCACCACATTTGCTATGCTCTAGTATCTGGTGGGGCAATTGAATTCCAGCTTGAGCTGGTTCACCAGCACCACTATTTGTCAACACTTTGTTCTGCTCTTTTTCCTAAACTCATCAGTCTTCTATAGCACTGCTTGCTGTTCCTCTGCATATCTGCCCAATAGCAAATACAGTTCTGGTAATGAATGCCTTGCTCCCTCTTTGACAAGATTCAGGCACCATGATACAAAGTAATCCTCTCACTAGTAACATGGCCTAGCAAGCAACATCGCTCATGGACATTATGTCTACTTATGAATTTAAGGTTAACAAAGCATTTAGTGGTATGAAAAGAAGTGCTGATCCTACTTACAGATAAGATCAACCCAATCTGGCAGCAGAGAGCCCAGAACACATACATAGAAGAGGTGAAAGTGTTTCTACCTCCTTCATCTCTGCTTTACATGCACTTATGATTCTTTGTAAGACATAAGACTTGACCTCTTGTAATAGGAATCTAGACATGGGTAGTATATGAGACCCTTGAGTAAAACTAAATATTTTTCTGACAAAGATTTATCTGGAAAAAGCTTCTTCATCAGTGCTAGGCAACATTTGTCCATTATGGAGTGCATATAAACTGATGAACCAGCATAATACAGGAAAAATCATGATAAGAAACAGTTTCTAAAGCATGATAGATGGAATGCATAAGATTCTTCAGTTTAGAAAGATATATCTACACAGATCAAAGACTGAGAAATTACTAGGAAGAACTCTCTCTCAATACAGAACCCATAGCACATCCGATAAAAATATCTCATAACTAGTGAAAGGTATACGATCTGATTTTGCCTACTCATCATATTTAAACTGTTAAGCAAGCATCTTAGCTCAGATAACCTTGAAGTTCAAACAAGTTCAAAGACACAGATTCATGAATGATAGATTCTCTGTGGCAATCAAACTTGGGAGTCTGGATGAAACTTCAGATTCAGAAAGTCCCACCCCTTCAGTTTACTGAGTCAGAGAGGAGAGCAAGGGAAGAAATTCTCTATAATGCCTAGTTCCTCTCCTCCCTTAGGTTTATTTAGGTTATTGAAAGAGTACTTTATTTCTTTGTCATTTTAGACCAGCCCCATTCCTTTAGCTGCATAGACAGTATAAAACAAATCTCCACAACTGTAGAACACATTTCTCCACCTGAAGGAAGGAAGTGATATCAACAAGTGATAATCTTCTGAGAAGTGTTCATGGTCAAAAAGAGAAATACATTCCAGGAGTCTTGTCCTACAAATAGAGCAAAAATTTCCCATAGAAAACATTCAGATAAGAGGTGAGAGAAGTCAGCACTTCAGATATCTGAGTCTCCCTGTGTTACTTGGAGAATTATCCCACCTGTGCTTAATCTTAAAGGAGATGCTTAGAAACTGAGCACTGAATATGATCACTATATTACCACATGGGCAGAACACATCCGCTTATAAATAACCCACTAGCTTGCTTTGTATTGAGACAGGGAAACCACAAACCAAATGGTAAAGAGGGGCGCTTTGCCTGCCATTCTCAGGGGAGGAAGGTGGTTAACTTAGTCCTGTAACAACCATTCCCATGTACCCTCTAATCCCTATCAAGCCCAATAGTTCATATTGCTTCATAAAAGGACATTCCACTGTGAGCCAGAGACCTACAATGATAAAGTCTGTCTGGCTTCCGTGTCAAGCCACTGATTTTTATTATGCCTTTCACCATTAGATTAAAGAGCTCATTTGTATCCACTCCTTGTTTTTCTTCATGAATGATACATTGTAATCAAGTCACCTCTCAGCCTGCTCTTTCATTAGCCTCGATATTATTTTTGCAACTCTTCTGAAACTTCTCCAATTCCAGTACTCTTCTAAAAATTACTGTTTTGGTACCGCATGTAGGGTTTTAACAGGGGTTTTGAGCAGTGCTAGATGCAAACATTTCTCCATGCTATTTGCTCATTCCCTATTAAAAAAGCTTACAACAGCATTAACCCCTTCTATCCCAGTAATACATAAAAATTCATGTTGAGTGACTTCTACACTGTAAGCAATAACTGTAGTTCAGAGCTGTTAGAAGGAGCTAAAGAATAAACTGCTATGTGTGCTATATTGAACTTCCTAAATAAACTTAGTGAACTTATTATTGGTTTTGATGAATTCTTGACTATTTACTGTGTTCAGTTTTGATCCCCTTGCTACAAGAATTATAGAATAATAGAATGGTTTGGGTTGGAAGGGACCTTTAAGATCTCCCAGTTTCAATCCCCTGCTATAGGCAGGGATATCTCCCTCTAGACCAGGTTGCTCAAAGTCACATCCAGCCTGGCCTTCAATGCTTCCAGGGAGGGGGCATCCACAACCTCGCTGGACAATCTGTTCCAGTGTCTCACCACCTTCACAGCAAAAAAATTTCTTCTTAACATCTAGTATAAATCTACCCTCTTTCAGTTTAAAACCATTTTCCCTTTGTCCTGTTGCTACCTGCCCTTATAAGAAGTCCCTCCCCAGCTTTCCTGTAGGCCCCTTCAGGTACTGGAAGGCTGCTATAATGTCTTCTTGGAGCATTCTGTTCTCTAGGCTGAAAAGCCCTGGTTCTCTCAGCTTGTCCTTCCCATACAGGAGGTGCTCCAGCCCTCTGATCATCTTTGTGGCCCTCCTCTGGACCCTCTCCAATAGCTCGATGTTCTTGTTGCGTTGATGGCTCCAGAACTGATGCAATACAGGTGGAATCTCACAAGGGCAGAGTAGAGAGGCAGAATGACCTCCCTCCACCTGATCATACTAGAGCTGTTTTCAGAGACAAGACAGGACAGGACATGCAAACAGAAGTTCTCATAGTTCTTTATTGAATTCCTGAGCAAAATAAATAATTGCAAATAAGCTTCTTCAATTGTATTAATAAAAAATATAAACATATAAAGAACAAATTTATAAAAGCTTGTTTTAATTAGAAGCCACATGACTACTGCTAACTTAAGTGTACTTAGGCTAAAAAAAAAATTGAAAAAAAAAAAAAGATTTATAGAGCGAATTGAAAGTTTTTGGGTTTTTTTTGGTTGTAATTTGTTTTTTTTCCCCCTCACATAATCCAGTTACTATATGTAACAGAAGGATATATTTGTTAGTTATCTAAAAGCAACTACTGTTGCATTTAGCATATTTCTATTGTTATTCTGTAGTGTATTTCTATTAATAGTAAGTTTGTGGTTAAGTAGTAGTAGGTATGCTAGATAGACTATTCCATATTACTGCTTTTTTTTTTCTTTTTAATTTCCAAACCTAATATTTGACAGAATTTTGGGTTTCTTTTTCTTTTATTTGTTTGTTTTCTTGTTTTCTGATACTTTGTGGTATTCATGTGCCTAATGTTTCACACTTAGATAATATTTAAAGCTTTCATGAATGCCTTT
The DNA here is from genome assembly GCF_016699485.2 of Gallus gallus. Classification (NCBI taxonomy): domain Eukaryota; kingdom Metazoa; phylum Chordata; class Aves; order Galliformes; family Phasianidae; genus Gallus; species Gallus gallus. The sequence goes on from NC_052533.1 coordinate 86,566,877, forward strand.
GGTTGATATCATGTCTAATTTAGAGATACAGAATCAGATGAGCAAGGCTTAAAGGAATTATTTTTAATCTTGCGTGTCTGTAATTATACGTTTCAGTCACTCTTTGGTACTCCTGTACGTGATCTGCCTTTTTTCACTTGCTCATATCAGCAGTGAGGTCAGAGGGACCTGAGAATACCCAGAACTTCAGAAAGTCATGCCATTCAAATAGATAAGTAATAGATGTTTATGTCTTAGTTTCAGCACTTTTTTTTTTTTTTTTTTTTCCCTTCCAAATATCTTTCCTTAGGGAAGGAAGAATCGGTGGGTCAGGCCCCATAAATTACCCACTTCATGCATCTTGCTTTAAGTATCAGCTTCATAAATACTTGACCATTTATCTTGACATTCATGTCCGAGTGCTGTGGCATGTATGTTATGTTTTTTTTGTTGTTGTTGTTGTTATGTTTGTTTGTTGTTGTTGTTACTGTTGTTGTTTTTCCTCTTTTATTGTAGTCATTTGAATTGTTAACATGGATTTTTGGGCCAAGGAGGGTATTTTCCTATAGCTGAAGAAATACTTGATCCAATTTAAAGGCAAGGAGCTTAATATTGAGTCAATGCAGACAGAACTCCTCTTGTCATGTTGTCCAAATGCAGGACTAAAGTGAACAAAATGTTTGGTGTTGGTTTCATCAACAAACTGTCAAGATCAACTGAGAAATTTCCAGTAGCAATCTGAACTGCTATTCAACCCCCAGTCAAACTAAGTTTGTACAAATATTATTATTTTTAAATTATGTTAATGTCCATACGTCTTCAGCCTGGCCTGAAAAAAGAGAATGCCAGCAACCTGCAATTAAAGTTGAGTGTTAATCTGCCAAACAATAATGGAAATTCCACCCCCAGGTAGGTGCCCAGTGTCCTGGTGCTCCTAGCTACTCTTCTCCTGGCTATGGAGGTGGGATGGGCCCTGGCTTCTAAGCCCTTCCTTGATGGTAAGCTCCCACTGCTCCTGGCCACCAGCCCACACAGAAATTCCAACTTGTAGGAAATCCTGACGGGCATTTCTATCTGCTGTAGTTTGGGATGGATCACTTAAAATGTTTACAAATTTCTTCTTAAATAAGAGCAATAGGGAAGTAGGCTATGAAATATTGTTTCTACTTGAAATTATTTGCTTTTTTCCTAGCTCACAGTAGAAAAGGAAAACAATCTGTCTTTGGTACTGTACCAACCTAAGGAGACCTGTAAGAAGAATGCTAGATAATTGATTAGGAATTCTCTAAGGTAGTTTTCTAAGGTGGTTCACAAGTCATTAATATGAAACATATATTTCTATTATATCTGGTTTCAATAAATGGGTCATATAGCTCAATATGTTGTACTTGCAAGTGCAAAAGTACAATATAGTTCCAAAGTTAAGTTGGATTATTGGATTATATGGATTTGCTAATATTTCTGTTTTGGAATATTGATTCTCTGAACAACATTTTATAGTACCCTGTATATAATAACTGCAATTCCCCCCCCCCCCCCCCCCCCCCCCCTTTTTTTAATATGAATTTGGTTAAAATCAATAAATCTATGGATATTTGTAAGAAAAATAATTTACAGTTTATCTTTGGTCTCTAGGCCAAACAGTCTAATGATGTTATCTATGAACTAGAAACAAGAGAAAAAGTACAGAAAAATGGCTAAAATATAATCTATATGTATCTATATATATGTACACGCTCATGTATATACACATAATATATTTAAATATAAATTGTATATGTGCATATTACATATTCATGGTTTATTATATATTATTTGCACTACTTTTATTCACCAACAATTGCTGAGCAGCTGAACCTGCGTAAGTCAAGCTGCTAAGCATTCTGTGATGGGTTACACAGAGCATAACATTACACACAAACATTGCCATGTATGGAGGGGTCCTTTTTTAATTCTACAAAGAATGCTGTATTTAGTCAAAATATTTAATCCTCATATCCTATAGTGTTTATGGCAAGATGTGAGGAGGCCTATTAAGAGAGGCATTTCAATTCCCCCTCAGGCCAAAAGAAAAACATGTTATTTCTAATGTCAGCACTGTGGCCTCATATGCTAGGAAAGTAGTGACATTTTGATACAGTCAGGCACAGCTCTAAATTACATGGTGCTACTGTTCATGTAATCTGGAGCTTAAGTACTTAGTGGAGCCTTCTCTATATATCCATATCTTTGTTTCTATGCCAGACAAGTTGCTGTCTGCAGGGAATGCAGCAACATTGACGTAGGGTTTAAGGTAGCCTGTGTTTTGTGGGTTACCCCACATACTGTGTGCCCCTAGTGACCAAACTGCATCGTTTGAGCAATTCAAATATTACCAGTTCTCTTGTTGGAAATGTATCACATACTGGTTCAAGAACTCAATCAACAGCTGTGAGGGGATCAAACCATAAGTAGCTGGTAAGTATGACACTGCCTAGCTCTCCTTGAAACCCAGCTTCAAGTAGAAAGGCCCTGTGGAGAAATATTCCAATGCCTTGGTAATGACTTTTTGCTTTCTTCATCTCTTCCTGATATGTCTTGTAGCTTTATCTTGCTGCCAATAAACTTTGAGTGTGCAAGTTCTGAGGATCAAAACATTGCTGGAGAAATCTGCATGTTTTTCTTCCTTTTCTCCATAATGCTGTAAAAAAAGCATATAATCTTGTGCATCTTAGAATGAATACAGCAATGTGTTCATGTACTACATTTAGCTCTTCCATTAGCAATATCTAGTGCAACCAATACTGTATTTTTTTCTTGCAAGTGCCTCAATAATGTAGACTTTTATTTTTATTTCATTTTGTTTCGTTTTGTTTCTATTTTACATTCTGATCTTTAAATGATTTGGTGATTGAACTCATACTTTTCTTTATTCTTAATGTTCTTACTATTTGAAAAATTTACATAAGACTCTGGATTCCTAAACCTGCTAGGGCATTTCCTTCAGACATGAAAAACGCCTCCTACTAAATTTCAGGTATATACAAATATTCTACCTGTATGCCTCCTGAATCCCCTAAAGGACTTAATCAGTCATTCATTTTCTAGGGGATTTCTAATATCTGCATCATCTTGATTGTACTCTAAAGATGGACTGTAATCTGCAGAACTACATAGACCGCTGGGCTACAGCATTTCAAAACTTCTAAATCTCATCCTCTGTATTTCATTAAAAAAATATTTGTAACATCTCATAAATTTTCCCCTGAGCACACATCCGATCCCGCAGACGTAACAGTTTAATGGACACTTTTAAGGCCTACAGGACATTTTCTCTAAGCAGCCACAAGACAGATATACTACTTTCATATCATAAATGAAGTCTCATTTAGGAATAGAACAGGTTTCTTCAAAATACAGAATGATAAAAACCAGTTTCTCTACTAATATGGTGCTGCGCTCAAGATAGAGGCCAGCTACTCAGTGTCATAACACTGCAACGATTCTCAGGCTGGGGACATCTACTAAGGACAAAATTTCTCTCTGCATTGGACTCCTTTCTAGGCCAGGAATGCTTGGTTTCCTGCATCTTAGCATTGCAGTAATTGAGGGATTTTTTGTCTAAGAACAAATCTATTGGACTACTTGGTCTGACATTATTATTTTGGGGACTGAACTTCACTTTTGATGCAGGAAGGAAAAGTCTTAACTTTTGTTGGTGTTTAGATTTTCTTTTCCTGCATTGTTTGTTTTGCTTTCTTTGTTTTACTACACGAATTAAACAGCTGAGCTATAGAGTATGATAGGAAGGGAATAGACATAGAGTATGATTCTGAAGGATAGAGATTATAGACAAAAGGATAGTGTGATACAGGAAAGCCAATCTGTTATATATGTTTAAATGGTGTATTTCTGTATCTATATATGGTTTTAAAAGAATATATATATATTTGATCTTCTGATAGCTTCATTAATTTCTATCATATTTTTCAGATATTTTGAGGAGAAATCTGAAAAGTACGTATTTTTAATATTATATATATATTTTTAGTCAGGTTACATTAAATCACAGAAAGTATTTAAAGTGCACCAAAGGGTCCTCAAGAACTTATTGTTATTTTAATCAAATATACTTAATTCTCTGAAATGAGTGAATACTCCATACTACTAGATCGTCATTTTTCTTTTCTTGATTTGAGGTTTCATTAGAACCTCTCATGTTCGGCATATGATGAAACTTTTACTCTTTGTATATGCATTCATGTTATTAAATCCTGAACATACAGTTCTAATGTATTTTTGCTCTACATGCAAGGAAAGTAGAATCCACAGAAAGCTTTTCCCAATACACACTGAAAAATAAATACTTTAAAAATTTTGTACATTTTGGTCACCTACATTTTTAATGTAGCAGTGCTATACTTAAGATTTTTACTTTGCCAGAACTGCCTATACTATGTACATAGGTCACTCTGAAAGCAATGTTTTGTATTTATTTCTATGGAAACTACAACAGATACAAAGAGCACAATAACACTGTTTGATAGAACAAATTCTCATCTACAGAGCAATCTTTTACCAGATAAAATAAACACTCTTGTAAGTTTACAACCGTAATGAAGGATTTCTTAGGCAGCTTTTTTATTGTGAAGATAAGCACTTCATTTTCATCATTAGTTACTCAGTAAAATTAAGCTTTTTATCAACATACACTTTCATTGATAGGCATGACATTTTCAGAGATTTCTACAGGGACAATCATATACATGTGCCATGAATTTTTGCATTTTAAAAGATGAATTAAAAACATACTTGAAACTACTATGAAATGATAGGTCTATCATTACTAGACATAGTAGTAATATTTACAAAACTGTCTCTGAAGGAAAGAGGGAAAACAATTTTTTGTTCATTTCTTTTGTCCTATTTACTTTCAAGTCATCTGTCAGGAAAACAGTGACATATTCTCAACAGTATTTGGGTCTGTTTATACAGTAAATACTTTTTTTTCCTTCTTTCTCTTTTTTTTTTTTCTTTTGTAGCCAGTTAAGTAATTGCAGTGCAGCTATTTTCTTTAAGTTTGTATTTTAAAAAACGTCTAAAACATTTAAATAAAAGTCAGAAGAAACAGTGTTCTAAAATATGAAGAGACCAAATCTTTGCTAGTATTGGTTTTTCAGCATGTTTCACTTTCAAACAAAAGCACTTGAGAGAAGACTGAAGGGATAGCAGGGTTATGGACTTCAATTGCTTGTGAGATAAAGAAGAGATGGAAGAGAATAGAAGTAGCCTTGGTTTCAAGAGAGCAAGGAAAATTCACAGAGGAGGACTGAGGCATAAAATGAAGCTTTGTTACTTTCAGGTCAGTGCTGTAAGATAAAAGGTTTCAACAGTTACATGTTTTGCATAAAATATTAGATTAGGATATGTAGCTTTTATGTAGGCCTAGACCTCAGCTTTATTGACAGAGAAGGCTGTCTCAACTTTCAGATGTCTTTTTTTGGAAAAAGTTGCAAAACCATTGCTCAATGCAAAACAGGGAACTAACAATGGTGTGTTTTTTGACTGGAGACAATTTACTGAGTAATAAACCTTTCTATGGTATACCTCACATTTCGCAGTCAGATTTCCGCAGTTTATTCTTAATCATACTTTGCAAACTTAGCAAATAAGGTTGGTAGGCAGGTTATCAGACTGAGACCATCAGTAGGGTAATTGTTCTGGTAATTATGGTAACATTTGGCCAGATATCATGTACATTCTATTATATAAATGTCTGCCTTGGTGGATGGACTGCAGAATGGTCTTTTTCAAACATCTCTTGAAAGGTTATTTTCCATGTTCTCTAGGACAGCTGAACTAATTGCAGTGGCTGTGGTGCCTGTGATTATGCTGCTGTTTCCATATTCTAGCCATCAGTTATCCTGTGCTCCCATAAAACTTGTGCAAACACTAAGGGATAGAAATCCCAGCTGTGAGCAGATTTTAAGTGTCCACCAAAGGTCACCCCACCTAACCATCAAATTAGCAAGCATGTGTTCTACAGTCACTGAACAGCTGTCTGGACAGCTTTCTATGCAACCTACTGTAAGAAACCTGCTTTATCAGGAGATTGGACAAGATGATCTCCAAATCCTGCAATTCTGTGATTCTGCGATCATATAAGCACAGAAAGAAAAGCTTATACCAGTGTAAACAAAGGGATCTTATCACCATCCGTTTGGAAGTTCACTCCTTGAATACGTTTATTTACTACCAACTTTCCTGCCATGAATTACTGCACCATGGAACAGAAGAATACTCCATGTTTCAGAATTCTTTTTATAAATTTTTGTGAAAACATGCACAACTTTTCACTTTCACTTGGAGTGATAGTGAGTTTTATCATATAACAGCTAAAAAAAATTGTTAAAAATTGCAGAAGTGCTGTGTAGACTACTTAGTGAAAGAAATCATGAAGCTATTACTACTAATGAAACAAAAGCAGTGTGAGAACTTGGCACACTGCACTAACTTGAAAGATGAAAATAAAGTATATGCAAAATTCACTCATTCACTGCATAGCAGTGAGTTTTCCATTGGTGCCCATACAACTGGCTGAAATGTAGCTTAGAAAAAAAACCTTGAAGTGGACACATACAAGCCAATTCTCCTACAGTTATTTGACATTTTTGATGAGTACATGCAATATTTAGACATCTGAACAGCAAAATTATTTGAAAAAAGACACACTGCATCGTACATCAGTACCTAAACTAATACTGAGATCAAAACATGATTGCAAATGGAGAATCCATTTAATTTCAGGTATTTAAATAAGAACAAGACACAAAGATATTATGACCTCAGAGGAAAGATGTGAATTAGATGAAAAGATGAAAAGCAGTAGGGGATAGAAATTGAAGGACTATGATGATTACGGTAGGACTCAATAAGATTTTCCCACGTGAACAGGAACAAATGGTATATCTGTCACAAACTTATGGTACTTCCAAAATGTTAATACTCTACACTCCAATCTCATCAGGTTTTCCCTATGGGATGTGTCATATGAATACAAGTATTTCAGTGTGCCAAAAGTGAGCTTGGTGTGAACTAATTCCCTCACCTACATCTCCATGAAGCATTAGAAAGAGGCACTTACAGAACTGGTATGTGAACTGCCTTGATGAAGTATTTAAGATAATTTTACAAAGCAGTTGGAAGTATGCTCTGTCCTGAGGGTATCAGATCTTATGTGGTAGTGCTCACATAATTATCCTAAGATGGATTGCCATGTTACTCCCTGGGCCTCTGTCTGGAATAAATCCCACATCCAGCTAGAGGAAGAAAAATGTGACTTGCAGGACTAGCATGAGTCTTACTACATTCCAGGACTCTAAAGAGAGACTAAAATGTTTTCAATCAGTGATTTTTTTTTAAGTGGCTTCTTAAAGCTTCTTCAGGCAATTCTAGTAGTACCACCAAACCCCTCCAAAATAAAATATAATAAAAAATTAGCCGAGGTATTACTTTTGAGCTGAGCTGACCCCTTAAACTACGTCTCATGTTTCAGTAATATTCCTTAAATTGACTGGCTAGTCTTAAATGAATGACATCACATATCTATAATTATATAGTATTTTCTTCACTGAGGTACTTCTGCATTCCTTACGAGGCTGGGTTTGCAGTATACACATCCCACTCCACAAATAGATGTTGACAAGTTATTGATAAAGATGTGTAATGCTGACAAAAATGTGTTAGCAAGTTTCTCTACCAGTTTTGCTAAAAAGAAAAATATCGGCAGGAGTTCTTTGAGAGGAAAATAGCATCTGACATGCTTAAGAGACGTGAAGCCTTCGCAAGTTGCACCTGAAAAGCTGCTAATATGAACTGTGTTCCTGCACAGCTATAGAACTCAAAGTAAAAAGCACCATTACTCTAAATCTATAGAGATGGAACGTGTAAGCTCACTCTCAGTTTGTTACTTGAGTTTTCACTTGAACACCTCTGAATTATCAGAACCAGGATATAAACTAGACAGTATTCCAGTAAAAGCAGCCAAAGACTACATAGGAATGAAAACAGATGTATCTTTTATTCTCAGTAAATAGACAGAGTGCAGGCTACTGAAACAGTTTAGGGTTGTCACTGCTGATGATAAATAGCGTTTGAACATTCAAAGAATGAAAGAGACACTTAATTCTCAAGGTATGTCAGGCACTTTTGACAGTTCAAGTGGAGCTGTGTATGTTGTAAGGAACTGCCTCAAATGCTAGTAAGTACCTCTGGGTCTTTCGATTCAACTACAAATAAAAATCTATGACAAAGAAGTCCAAAACATTATTTTCACTTATTTGATTTTTGAACTTCCTCCTTTTTTAAACTCCTTGCCTCCTGTTGTTCCTGAAGTTGTCAGGAAGATTTCCAATGTCGTCACCTTCAGTTCTGCTTTTGAAACAGAAACTAAAAAACAGAATATCAGTGTTGTGCAAATTTTTTTTTTTCCTGTTCCTTTATTATAACTTTAAAGCAGAAGTGACTGAAGTCTGATTTTTGCTGAGCTTCTTTAAAATAGCAACACTATTTATGGGGCATTTTTAAGATAAAAATATGATACTAAACATATTTCTACACATAAATAATACTGTCAAGAGAGGAAATTTTTCCAAAAACACTTTAACTCTTTCCTCATCTTTCTATCCTCAGCAAAAACTGTGTCCCAACTACATGCAGAATTCTAGCCACACAAACATCTTTCAAACATAACTTTTTGCATCAAAATTACCAGCAAAAGTGACTAGAAAAGTGTTTATTTCTCTGTTATTGTACACTGATTTTTACCAATTCAGATACTTATGAAAAGACTATCTTTTCTATATGTTTATTTGTTCCCGCGACCCGTTCCCAAGAAGGGTGGATCTGATTCCTGACTCTACCATGCAGGTTCTAACTGTGGCTTAGCTGGTGGAATGGACTCCTCTGATGGGGTGTAGACCAGGAAAGCTTTGCAATGTCATTGATCCACTTGGCAGAGCTGCTGCATTTTTTCTGAACCATGTAGTACCATGGAGATATACTAATTCGATTCCTTTTTAGGCAGTACTAATTGGTCCATGAGGAATGCAACACTGACCTGTCTCTATGGCCTCCATATCCCAGGCTAGTTCAGCTCATTCAGCGTACTACATTGAATTGAATCATACTATGTAGCTTCCAGCTTCAGCTAGGTCTTCTTTCACTGGGATGAATAAGACCTGTAAGCTAGATGTGGACTTCGTAGATGTCAAATGTAAAATCAAATCAGCTGACAATCTGCTTCCAGATTGCTGCATGTTGTGGAAAACACCATTGATAAAACTAGGCCAATATATTATTCTTACAAGTTTTCCACGCAGAAAAAGTACTTGTGTGATTCTGTAAACACAGTGTAGACATAGCAGCCAAAGAGCAAATTCTGTGAAACAGTATCTATTTCACTCATTCTCACAGCTAGCAGACAAAGTCTTACAGTGTCTAAGTATATCTGAATGAATCCTTTCTTCTGTCAGTGAATCAATTGTTTTTTTATAAGTAACTAATCATAGGCCATATTCTGGCCTATATGTGCATAACAACCAAAGAGTCATTGGTAGTAATGATGTAATATTTAGAGAATAAATTATCTTTCCTCAGGTTTTCACTTGATTTATTTCATGAGACATCTCTCTTCTGCTCTTTCTACTTAACCCCTGGGCTTCATATTTCTTAGAAACGAAGTGACCATGTGCTCCCTACATGTCTTCTAATGTACATACTATTCTTAGCCTCAGGAAGATCTTATATCTCACTTTCTTTCAACAATTGCAAACATAGTGAAAACATATGTTTGGACTTTTTCCATCATTACTGACATGCCCTTGAACTTTTCTGACTATTTGGAAAATACAGAGGAAATAAATACAGAGAAAATATCAACTACAAAATCATAAATATTCCAAAAATAATGTGATGAAACAATTCAGAAAATATTTTTATCAAATAAAGATAGGGATGTACAAAATTAAGTAGAAAAAATTAAAATCTGTTATACAAAAACTGAATATTAAGTGACTTTTAATTTAAAAATTTTGTTCATAAATATTTCGTTCGTCATATTGAATGTCGGTTTTTTTTACACTAATGTTGTATATGTCTGTGGTAGAATACCTGCATGTCTAAAGTTGTGACCGACCGCTCAGTCATCTTAAGCTCTTCTCCCCTTAGAAGTAAAGCTTATTCTTGAGACTGTTTTCCACATTGGAAATGGCATGTTTTGGATGCATAAGGAGAAGTAGTCTGACTAACAGAGAGCAGTGGGACCCTGCAGGGGTGAAATAAAGCCCACAGAATTTTGGGGCTTTGTGAAGTGTTGTGAAGTGCAGAATGGATGCAAACTCTTTTTAACTAAAAACAAAACAAAACAAAACAAAACAAAAAAAGTATTTTGATTCTACAGAGTTCTAATATTTTCTGTTAATCAAAAATATGCAAGCTATGTGGTTCAATACTTCTTAAATAGTTTTAGGCATACATTTTCATTCTGTATTCTTCATGCTTTAGCTTTTCCACTCCAATTCGAGATGAATGATTGAATTCTATGTGAGACATCCTAAAATTTTGACTTCTGTTTGGCTCCATAAGTGACAAAAAATAAATCCAATCTTTTTTTTTTTTTTTACATCTATATGAAAAATGTATCTCTTCACTCAACATATTCATTCACCGTATAATTATTTAAATGCTTCCTTTATAAAATCAGAAAAAAAAAAAACAACAAAATTGGTTTAAATTTGATGTCTCCCCCTCCAGCTGCATCAAAAAATTTTGCCAAACATTGAATGTGTCTTAAGGAGGTTGGCTTTAGCTGAAATTACATGCATAGACCTGAGGCAGGATATAGTTGAATTAACATCTTACAGGGAACATTTTGATATATACACTAGATAACTGATAAATGCAAAGCAAGGTCAAGTGAAAGGTGTAATAACAAAAGAAATTATAAAAAATTATAAAACTTCTTCATACAGCATATGATTTCTTGCCATGTGTATCCTTGAAAGTTATTTTACAGAAACTGAAAAATAATAATGTTCATCAGTACACTTTTTTTAGAATGTTATTCCTTGCTCAATCATGTTTTTGTACTGTTCAGAAAATTAGGGGCAGTAGTCATGATAATAAATGTTTGCCTTTTTATATCATGAATGTTATGTGAGCGACATTTTGGCACAAAATAACAGACAAGATGTTTAGCAACAATTAATCATTACACCCTTGTCTATTTGCAAAAGAACTTGTTATACTTTAGTTCACATTAAGGTATTCTTTATATCAATGGTGTGACCTTTGCCAGGAAAAAAAAAAAAATGCTGAGTCCTATACAACTATTAACTGATGAGAAAGTGGAATCTTTCGTTCTGCCAATTACAGACAGTAATTGCCATGTAATGAAGTTAATGTTTTGTAGAATTTACAACCTGATATTAATGGTGTTTCTTTTCCACCCTCTCTTATCCCACTTAATTTTCGCTCAGCTTTTTCACAACAAAAGAAACAGGACAATGTGTGAAGGCTCATTAATTCTATTTAGTTTTGATTTTCCCCCCTCTTTTCTCCCCACCTCCTGGAGGTGAAACAAGAGCCATGCCGTCAGGCCTTTCCGTAAACTCTGGTTCACGTAAGGGTGAAAGTTACAGCCTCCACATAGCAGTTTGTGCTATATAAATGCTCCCCTTTCAATTTCAGCTCAGGACATTTAATGGCCTTGCCGTTTTATTGCCTTCTTGATCACCAGTTACACCAGGAAGAACAATGGGCCCAACGTTTAAATGAAGGCCTCAAATTTGCCTTCATTTGCCAATGTGTTCCATAGCAACAATTTCTTTGGAAGCTGGGGCTGCCTAATTACAAGGATGAAGATGGATCAGGGTTTAAGAAAGGCTCTCGACCTCAGCACAATATGCTAACCTAACTGTACTCTCTGTAGGCCTACTGTATTATCCTGACCCCAACCTGCCCTTCTAACACTCTGCCTGACCTCCTGCTTCTGAAAGGAAACCCTGCTTGCCCTCGCTATCTCCAGCCTCACTGCAAGATTCAGGAGGGTGCTGCTGAATTCAGTGACAACAGCATCTAGGAAAAATAAATCATAAGACAGGAACTAGACAAATTGAGGAACTGCAGGGTACTGAAAGCATTTCCACATTTTTTGTTTCTCCACTAATGGCCAAAACGAATAAATCAGGGTGTGCTAACTCCAGTCTCCTTTGCAGAGCAAATGCAAAAAACCATACCTTCTTTGTTGGGAGCTAATGACATGGTGGGGGTATTAGAGAGGCTTGTTGCTTTACTGACTACTAACATATTGAAAGTAAATATATATTGGAAAGTAGGGTAAAAATAGCAGGAAACCTTTGGAAAAAATATATATATAAAACCTCATGGTCTAGAGTTAGGTAAATTACAGACATTTTCCTCCTACAAAAATATTTTTCATACAACTTTAAGATTGCATGTATTTGTTCGCATAAATCATTCACCTGAATATTTTAATTTGGATTCTTGCTGCAAAATGCGACTGAGGGAAAAGTTACTACCACAGTATTATACATCCAATGTGTCTATTATGCACATTGTGTCATCTCTCCCCAAGTCTGAGGTTGACTAATTCAGCAGAATGTGCAGCCAGAACAGATCCACTGAAGTAAAAGGTTCATCATCATGGAAAGTTTTATCAAATTAACTCTGAAAACATACACTACTATTATACACAGATAAACAGATATATGTTTTGTTATGATGTGTAAAACTGATGACATTTTTTTCTTGCCGTGTCTTGCCACGGTATCCAAATTCTCCTAACCGAAGTTAGATCATATCTAGCCATCTGAGGATTTATGAATGTAGTTCACTTTACATTCTGTGTGTGGTCCTAGCAAATCTCGAGTAGCAAATGAATATTTGCAGAATTGAGGCCTTTGTGGAAGAAAAAAGAAAGTGTGAGCTAGCTGTTACTACATAATTATGCAATAATGAACTCTATTTGCATTTGCTGCAGGGGAAAGTATAAGGATTTCAGTTTTAATTTTAGCTTTCATGTCTCTTATCTTCCAAGACTGTAAACATTTAAACTTAACACTGTAGTGACTTAAGGCTAACACAATAACACTATAGCAACTTACGACTTTATGTCTTGATTTTCTACCTGAAATATAACAGAAAATTCAGACCTTCTGGGCTTGGGTAACCTATAATCATTCCATTTTGTTGTTGTTGTTGTTGTGACTCCATTGCCATGATGCATGGGAATCTCCAAGGGGAAACAAATTCTCTTTTCCTGAGAAAACTAACTGCATATGATCATGAAGATTTCTGAAATAAAATAAAATAAAATAATTATACAGATAAATCTACTTAGAGGTAATTTTTGCCATACTCGAAATATTTTAGTTTCAAAGCTAAATGACTGTATTTAACCAGTGTCAAAACTGTCAGTGGCAGAGCTGCAGAGTGGAAGTTTAAACACTTCACATTTTGTTGCTTTTCTCCTATTCATACAAGTCCACAGTACGGACACACCAATAATTACATTAAAATTTATAAATTAGTTATGTTTTTATTACACCATGATAAAATAAATTTTGTAATGACAGAATTGTGCTTTCATTTTTCTTCTCTACTAAATAGTTGAACAGACTTTTCAACTACATTCTTAATATTGACATATGTAGTGCAAAACTTTCTGACCAAAAGATGAAACAACATATGAACATTTTTTAAAAGACCTATAAGAAAAATAGCAATTCATCAAGCTGAAGGAAATACACTGCACTGCATGCAAAAAGATGAGTGCATTTCTATCATTTTAGCACAGAAATAATCAGGAGGAGTAAGAGAGTAAGTGTAGAAAAGAAGAGGAAGGCATCTTTTGAAATTAAAATGAAACACAGGCAAACATAAAGTCATTAGAAGGTAAAGATGGGGGATGACATCCTTCTAGTACAATGTAGGTTTTCATAAAGTCTCTTCACCTAACAGTCTAGGTCCCATCACACTTATACAAAGGCAGCTGCACCACGTTACTGGAAATGCAAAATCAAACAAGATCTAAATGAGATTGAAGTGTCAAATAGCCATAATTCCTAAATCATCATGAATGTGTCCAGAGTATATGGGAATGTCCTGGTTTCATTTTATGCTGAATTCCATCAGAATTACTCCATGCAGAGTAATTAGAGTGGACAACAGTGCTGCAGGGTGTTATCAAAAATCAGAGAGACTTCATGCTGTCTCTGTAATTCCAAGACACAGCAATATTAGAAAAGCTTAAGAGTTGTATTTTACAGTGAGTTAAATACATTACACTCAGAGTTTTAAAATTATCAGGTATATGGTTATATTCATCATTTCAAAACCATCTGAAATGAATTCTAAATAAAAACATGCCAAAACTTTTGAGGCTTTAAAGTCTCTAAGTGGTAGGCTGTAGCTGTAAGTTTTTTGGTACCTGAAGTGATTTTGTAGGGGATTGTGCTTTGACAACTGCAGTAAGACAGCTGCAGTGAGCTAAATGAGACATCAGAATGGAGTTCAAAATATTATTGCATAACCTAGCTTTATTACTTAATTGTAAAAATAAGATTCTGATCTTTCATATTGCTTGGACGATGAAAACACAAAGGCTTGTTTCTAAGCAGAAAGTGCAAACTCTCTAAATAATGCACCTAGCATCAGAAGTAACTGTTGAAATGGTGAACTTGAGTGCCAGATATTTTAATTTGTCTACAGACATCCTTGTGGGCAGGGTGGGGCAAATTGATGCATTTTGATGAAGAACTTTTTTCCTGAGCTACAGCTGGCAAATTGGCTCCCACATCTGTAACTGTGCATTGGAGTACATTACTGAGCCAAAGAGAGAGGGAGAACACAATATTGAAAGGACAAATGCTTAAAAAATACTTCAATTGACTGGTATGCAATTTGGTTTTGAATTCTTTGTAGAAATTCATCAGAAGTGATACTTTGAGTGGAGGTTTTTATTTTCCATCTTCCAGTCTGCACTGATATCCAATGGAACATGCAAATATTCAGCAGCTTCCTATCACTTCAGTGTTACAGCAAGACATTTTCATGATGACTGGCATAGTCTTCTCTTTTTCTGTGCTTGTCTGCTTTTTTTTTTTTTTTTCCCTAAGGGGAAAAAAAAAAAAAAAGTTTTGGATTTACTTTTGCTACAAGCTACCCAACAGAACATTGTCATATGAGCTCATAAGAAAAAATATGGGTTCGGACTTCTGCTTTGAAAGATTATGCATTTTGGAGTCATGTAAGCACAATACTAAAATAAGAGAAATTTGAAAAA
This sequence comes from Gallus gallus, assembly GCF_016699485.2. Classification (NCBI taxonomy): domain Eukaryota; kingdom Metazoa; phylum Chordata; class Aves; order Galliformes; family Phasianidae; genus Gallus; species Gallus gallus. The sequence continues at coordinate 86,582,199 of NC_052533.1, forward strand.
AAAAAAAAAAAAAAAGGAAAGAAAAGGAAAATAAATAAATTAATTAATTAAAGGAAAATAACCTGTACCTTGATAGCTAAATATCAGGAAGTAAACAAAGAACTTGGGTTCAGTAATGAGATTGATAATGTTCAGTTATTTAACTAAAAATCTGAACTATAGAACTAGGCACACTCAGCAAGTTTACAGATGATACCAAACTGGGGATAGAGATAGATATTGAATGCAGAGCTTAAGTTCAGGGCAAATTTAAGATATTTGAATATTAGGACAACAGGAACCTTGGGTTCAACAACATATCCAGTGTTCTTCAACTGCATCTAAAATGCATCCTCATAATTTGAGATGTTCAGGCTGGATATTAGAAAAATAAAAGTCTTTGTTAAGAAGGAAAAGTAGCATTTATATGAAAACAGAATGATCATCTAACAATACCCAAAGGTATGGTAGAATCTCCGACCATTAAAGTTTTCAAAATTTGTCTGGAAACTTGGTGACCTGTTCTACTGTTTCTGGTAGTCCTTTTACAGGTGAGACTAGATTGTCTCCAGAAGTCGCAGTCACTACTGTGATTTCAAGAAGGCAGGTAGAAAAGCAAATGTAAAAGATTAGATGTGATCCACTACAGAGGAAAATCAGAGAGTGAATAAGGAATACAGAGCAGAGCTGAAAATAAGCTTCTATTTCAAAAATGTACTCTAAAAGTAATGCCTCCTATTTGATTATGTTGGCCTGCGGTGACAGATGTGGATGTTGGTGGTATAGCACTAGATGTTGAACCTTCCCACCAATATTCTGTTACATTTTGTTACCCTGTGACAGATAGCAGCAGAGGGGCAGTCTGACAAAATGGCATCTGACATGGAAGTGCGTATGAAGCAAAGGTGTGGAATTGAATTCCTACATGCAGAAAAAAATTGCACCCATTGACATTCACTGATTTGCCGAATGTTTACAAAGACCAAACAGTGGGTGTGAACACAGTGATGCAATGGGTGATAGCACATCTAAACAGCTGGTACTGCAGTGTGAAAGACAAAAAAAAAAGAAAGAAAAAAAAAAGCCATGTTTTGGACAGCCATGCACAACTGCCATGCTGCAAAATCAAAAGCGTCTCAATCAGCTCATACACACAAACTGGTAGTCTGTGACCAAGAATCCGTGTACTGAGCTGAATGTCATCTTCAACATGTTACAAACAATGGTAACAATGTTGGTATCTTATAAAATTTGTGCCATATTAGTTCCACAATTGCTCACATAGAGACAGAAAGAGCACTATATCCAACTACGAATATACATCTTAAGATTCTTGCTCATTCAACAAATATTGTTACAATCCTTAAGCAATTAAACTATGCCAATTTCACAGTTATAAAAACTCCATTACTGCAGGAAAGCAAAAAAGTCAGCAGATAAACCCCAAACAAGAGGGTATGTAGGAATGGGTGCTTAGAAGGATGTATGTAGTTCTTTAAGCAAGTTAAAGCTTTAACTGACAATGTATTTTCATAATTTTTGTCTGCAAATATTAATTTTAGATGATAATGCAACTAACCATATGTAAGGCAATAACTCTATTGTCTTTTAATTTTCAGATTCCTCCTCCTCATCCATGCTGATTAGAATGCCTTGGTAAATTACTTAGTGCACAGAGAAGTACAATCTATTTTTTTTTTTTTTTAAGAAAGATATTTGATCAAATCTGAGTATATTTGACTTTTTATGCTTTTGCAAGGAAGCAAAATCTTTCAAAGAACAGTGACCATGTTTACAAGTTAGGAATACCTAGTGTACATCCAGTGACAATTCCTGGAGGGTTTCAGAAAGTAATAAACGTTGTCTCAAGGATAAAGATAGCCAGTTCCACAACTCAATTGCTTGCAGAGGAACCTTCAGAGAATTCTTTACCTTGTGGCATTTTGTACATTGCTGTTTACCCAGTGTTCCGGGATGTTCCCTTAATAAAAGTCCTGTTATTATGTGAAATGAATCCCAGCATGAATTCATAGTCCCTCTTAAATGGGTCATAGCTGAACTGTGTTTCTTTTTTTTTTTATAAACTCAATAATAAAATAAACAAAGAATAGCTAAATGTTAATAATCATCTTCTAAGCATGTGGCATTCTTGAATGAAGTTAGAAATATATAAGATATATGAGCAAAAAATGAAAAGACATTCTAACATTTCAGTTAGCAGTTCCTCAAGATTATCACAAAGTAGGAGGTATGTGTTATTTATTTATTAGATTACTAGAATTGTAATTTGTGTGGGACACCCTTCATTTACTGCCTATTAATATATGAACAGAAGAACTGAAGGGAGTTACATTAGGAGTCCTTGTTTTGTTTTGTTTTGTTTTGTTTTGTTTTTCTTATGACTTGACTTCATATATGTTAAAACTTGTTTGTGTTGATTATTGAAATTTTGAATTCAGACACAGTCATCTGATATAGTCAAGTCTGCCCAAACTCTGGGCTAAACAAAGCTTATGGTAATCTTAAAATAATGCTAGGAAGCCAGAATAAATTTAATGGCTGCATTTGTAACTATGAAATATACCTTCTAAAACAGAATGCAATGAACAAATTCAACTCAACATCACTCAACATACTGGGCAAAATGTATCATAGAGATTTAATCAAAGTCTAAACATTAATAATTGGATATACACCCTGAAATTTATTGGGCTGCCAAATAAGACTCCCAGCTTATTTCACAATGGGCACACATCTATGAAATGAAATATCTAAAAAAAAATACTGAGTCACCACTAGTGTGACAATCATTAGTACATTTTTTTTTTATTAATACTGATAACCAGATACAAGTAATTGAACCTTTCCACCTCTTAGCTTTTAAGCAACATGTAAAACATGTATTTCTTATTATTTTTCACTTTTCAGTTAGCTTATCTTATGGGTAGGCTCCCAGGGCCTATGCTGGAAAGAAAAAATAAATGAAAGCAGAATAACTGAACCAGTAATGTAATATAACATGGTTGATTCACTAATGAGACATTATCACATAGCATAGCATAGCATAGAATGAATTGAATAGCTCAGTTGGAAGAGACCTTCAGACATTATCAAGTTCCTTTGTTCTCTGTCACTAGTAGGGCAGCAGGGAGAATAGGTCATTACCTCCCTCTCCATTTCTCCCCCTCAGAAAGTTGCAGAGAGCAATGAGGTTTCCTCTGAGCCTCCTTCAGTCTAAACAAGCCAAATGTCATCAGCCTTTCCTTATAGGACATGCCTTCCAGCCCTTTAGCAGTTTAATTGCCTTCCTTTTTATGTTGTGGGCTCCATAACCACACACTATATTCCAGATAAAGGTGCAACAATGTTAAATGCAGTGAAAGAATCACCACTTTTGGCTGCCTGGCTGTGTTATGTTTAAAACCTTAAAAGGCAGTTTGCCCCTTGGCTGCCAAGGCACATTTGCGTCCTCATGTTGAGGTGTCACCAGCACCTTCACGTCCCTTTCTACTGAGCTACTCTCCAGCCACTCATTTCCCAGTCTGTGCCTGTGTCTGGCATTGCTGCATTCCAGGTTTCCTTTGTTGAACTTCATGCCATTGATTATTGCCTAATGCTCCAATTTATCTAGATAGTTCTGAAAGGCCTCTTATCCCTTCTGAGAGTCAACTGCACTTCCCATTTTAACATCACCAGCAAAATTCCTGAGGATGCATTCAATTCTTCAATTCAGATCCTTGATAAAAATGCTGAACAGGACTAGTCCTAGAAGTGAATTACCACTAAACCCTGGAAAAGACTGCTATAAAAATGAACACCATGATAGTAAGTCTCTTTCCATCAGACACATTTCTTAATACAGATATCATTTGAGTTCACTGAAAATTGAGTTTATTTCAGTACCTTTAGTACAAATATCATCAACCTTAACTGAGATGCAAATGCTGAGAAATCAGCAAGGGATACAATAAGACATTTCCAGCTGTGTTACGGAATACAAATAGTGACTGATACATTAGACAAGAATCATATATCATACACTCTGATTTACAATTGAACTAGCTGTTTTTCTTTCAAATCTTGCAAATACATGAACAGAAGGCAAAAGTCATGTCAGGATGTTGCAGGAGGATGAGGTATAAAGAGGTACATTCACAATAAATGATTCTTTGAACCTAAGTCCTACTCTTTAATTTACTACCTAGAGTTCCAGCATGTATAGGAAAAAATGCATATTGTGCCTATGTCTAGATTACAACACTTGATAATAGTACAGGAATGCATAATTTGCAGAAAAACTAAGCAAGAGGAATAATTAATGTTACCAATTTGGTAGATGCAGTTCAACATTTATTATCTTTATGTATTTATCAATGTCAGTCAAAACCCTTTTGGCAAACTTGCAGTGTCATGTTTTCCTATCCACTAAAATAAATTGTCTCAAAACATATGTAGCAAACACTGCCACAAAGAAAATGCTTTCACTGTAATTAAAGGAGGTGGTTTTAATGCAGTTCATAAACAAGTCATACTACATAGCAAAAGCTCCTAATTATTTCTGCAATTTATTTGTAAGGCAAAATTAATGTCTCCTATTTATTTTCATGGAAACTACAATGGATACAAAGAACACAATAACACTCTTTGACAGAGAAAATTCCCACATATGAAACTATTTTTTAACATGGTCACCATCATTAGCTATGTATATTTGCCAGCAATGAACAAGTGCCTACATGCTGCACTCATAACAATCTGCATGGCCATCCAGAATGTGGCTTGTCTTTCACTTCACTGTTGCCACTGCTGAAATGCACCATCAACCACCTTACTGTGCTCACATACACACTGGTTGGTATCCATAAACATTCAGCAAGCACTGATGAATGTCACTGGTTGCAATTTTTTCTGCATGCAATAATTCAGTGACACCTTTGTTTCATACATACTTCCATGTCAGACACCATTGTGTCACACTGCCCCTCTGCTGCCATCTGTCATATGGCAACAAAATATAACAGATTATTGGCAGGAACGTTCAACATCCACTGCCATACCACCAGCATCCACCTCTCTCATCACAGGCCAACATAATAAAGTAGGAGGCATTACTTTCAGAGCTGCTCTCACATCTTGAAATGTATGAGGGCTGCTCCAAACGTATCTTGAAATGTACAAGGGCTGCTCTGAAAGTCTGTCAGGATCCACTAAACCAATGTGAGGCTGAAGTAACAGTTTCCTGGATTACATCATTACCATTGACAAGATGCGGAGTCACCACTACTACGTGGAGTTAAACTGCAAGTCCACGGATTTTCCCATTGGAGAAAAAGTACTTGTAGTACTTGTAGCTGAGAATTTGCTCTATCAAACAGTGTTATCGTTCACTTTGTATCTGTTGTAGTTTCTATGGAAATAGATAGGAGACATTACTTTCAGAGCAAGCTATGTACTTAATGTTAAAACAGCTCAATCCTGTTCAAGAGTCTCAGGCTTGGAAAGCAACAGGAATGGTTAATAAATAAGTTGTCATTGAGCTAGTTATACACTACAGCCTTTTGCACTTATGAAAGATTTAGTAACAATTTACAAAGGGCAAGCATGGACAATTCAGCAAGTGATGGTATTTATACCTGATATTTATTTTTCTGTATACTTTATTTTAAAAGTAGCATTACAACTAGATGTGCTAGAAAAGGATTTGTGTTGCATGGAAATTATGTTTTCTGAAAACTTTGAACTTTAATACGTAGATGCACACCAATAAATTCACCTGAATGCACACTTCTTTGCCTTTTTAAATACAAAATATGGAGCTATTTAATTATGAAATAATCTCTCTCTTTCATATCTGACATGCAAAAAGAGACCATAATATGCATTTACCAGTTCACGTGATTGGACATAAAAGCTGACGACGCTGTTTCTTTTTATAACGTTGTGTTAGATGTGAAATAAAGTTAGCAGGTTGTTTTTTGTTTTTTTGTTTCCCCCTTTTTTTTTCTCTCCCAACACCATTAATCAGTGTCATGTTCTGATGACCTTTTATTGCAATATGATGTAATACAAGTTGGATAACCATTCTGTAATCTGAGCAGTCCGTGAGCTATGGCATAAGTGTAAGTATAATCCTTTGTGTCTTTTAAATTTTATCTCTTCTGGATCATATGGGATGTTACAATACATTCCTTTCAGGAAGAATAGCATCAAACGGATTAGACAAACATTGTGGAGCTTTGAACACAGAGGATCACAGTTTACATCACATGTTCAAACACGTGCATAAGCAGTTATCGTTCTCAGCAGGACTGCTATTGAAATCTTTATATCCAAGACTGACAACATGGAATTTGACAAGTGATTGGCAGAGACTTTGATACAATTTCCAAAACCACAGCAAAAAATGTTACTTGTTCTCAAGTACAGAGAAAAGTAAATATATACAATCCAGCTTTACCCAAGCAACTTAGCAATTCAAAGTTCAGTTCATGTACTTGTTTTAATTTTTCCCTAACAAACTGCAGTTTGTTCCTGTAATGACAGAAATAATATTCAGTGGCTGAACATTCAGAAGTGTTCTTTTTCATTTTCTAAGGGGTGATTTTCTGAGTATTTTTAATTCAGTATCAGTTATCTGTTTCTATATATTCAGAAACAATCTTATGAAAATATATAGCTCTATGTATGTTTAGGTGTATTCACATCAATACTCAAGAAACAGTAATATCATTCCTTTCAGGGAAATCCATATAAAAGACTCTAAATTAGTGATTTGTTTCTTTTCACTCAGGAGGAAAAAAAAACAGAATAAAATTATTTAAAAGCTGTACTTTATACTAAAGAAATGTGAATTGAAACAACTCTGATATCTTAGACGTGGTGCATCCTGGCATGATTATTTTTTGTAAGACTTTTGTAAGACATCACTTGCCTATCAGACTTCCCTTGAATAACATAAAATTCTACTCCAGCTGAGTCATCTTGATGATCCTAAATAGCCTCTTGCTAATCTTTCTTGAATTTCATAAAGGAAAGAGAGACATTTTCATATACTTACATGGAAAATACCTATTTTCCCTCCAGCATGAGGTTAATACTGGTACAATATGAAGTAAATTGCCTTACTGTAGAGTAACATGAGAAATTTCCACATTAACTCTTACATAAATTGAATAATTTTAACATTTTGGAAAGCTGTGACATTCTAGTAAAAGTTGTTATATTATGGTTGTAAAACAGAAAATATACTGTACAGCACAGGAAACAGCATAGGCCACCTTATCCTCCATTTGTTTGATTTGTAAGTTAAAGTTAACCATATGGCCAAAAGAATAACTAAATTTTTATTCCCCAAGTGTCTCTTGTGACTTCTAACACAGTTACTGACCACTGCTGGGTGTGGAGAACAGTAGAGTTTTATACTATGAGTTGGTGCTCAACAGTGTAGCCTGTCCTCTGCTTTTAGAACAAGGAACAGTTGAACAGTAGGTTTTGTCTAGCTGTCTAGTCACCTTTTATATCTCTTGATTGTCTGTAAGCAAAACCTTGACCAGACTACACAGAATAGACTTCTAACTTACAGAGTTAATATTAGGTGAGATTAGTTTTGTTACTAAATGCATTTCTTCATCATGTGGTTTGATCACACCATAATAAACCCTAATAAGATTCACTGGCGATTGTGGCTGAGATAGCTGCTTGCTACAGAAATGACTAAAGAAAGTTGTAGCAGTCTCTAGCCTTTTACTTTGAAGAGAAACAAGTCAAGTTATTTCATGGTTTTCTGTTTCATTATGATTTGGCCTACATTTGTTGCCAAAATTCAGCAATAATTGTATAATTACTATAAAATCCCATGCATCAATCCCATGTGGATAAAATACGCATGGTAAATTAAATACAATTAAATAAAATACAAAGCATACTGCAGATAGGTCTTGAGTTTCAAGCTGGAGATGACAGAGGAAAATGTCAGAAATAAGTTAAAGAGTAAGCAATTAAACTAAAATTTTCTCATTAAAAATGTAAAAATTGGATATTAGTTTTCACCCAGGCAATAAAGGGTACAGCATGCTACACACAAGAATTAAAAAATGACAGATGATTAGAGTAAACAAACAAACTGGCAAGACCTGACCTAAATGAAAGTGGCATTATTACACATTAAAGTTAGTTGACATTTCTCCATTTTTTCAACATTCCAATTAAAGTTAACCTGAAGTTTAGCTACTTTCATCTTTATCATCCTTGTGATAGTGTTAGCACCCTTATTGTGGCATCACAGAAATTATATGCATCTCAAAAATGCAGCTAATTATCATTGAACTAGTCACTTCTTACATGGAATGAGTTTAATATTTTCAAGCCAATATTTATGACCCATTTGTATGATAGCACCATCCATTACTGAAATGTGACATGTCTTGTACATCTTTTCTTTCTTAAGCTCAGTCTCACATTACATTTTCACTAGCTGGATAAAAGAAATTTTGCAGTGTTGGGTATTTTTTGTAAGGTTGCTTGTTTTTGTTTTTGTTTTGTTTTGTTTTTTGTAGTTTGTTTATACAGATTTAACATCAAGAGTGTACAAATGGAAATCTTCAAAAGGACTGAGTTTTGTATTCAAGTTTGCCTTTGCATTTGGAATGCAAGCATTTTTCATGTACTGTCACCATGAGCAGAATGTAAAGATTTGTGTTTATTAAGCAGCTGAAAATTCATTATTTTGTCCATTTTTTAAAAATAAAATGAATTATGAGGACTGTGTTTCCAACAGGAAAATTATTATATAGCATTTCATAAGGTTGACAATAGATTCTGGAGGATTACAGACTTTTTTGGCTCCTAAATTATTCAAAAAAGTCTGGAGAAAATATGAAGGAGAGAAGTCAAACTCAGGAGCTTTGGAAGATTTCTTAACATTGTCATTTAAGTTTGGTTAAACTCAGAGTTCTGTTGGCTTTCAGTATAAAGAAGGATAAAAGACAAGGCTTTAATAAAATAAGGTACTGACATAATTTTCTACATCTTTCAAGAAAAACTTTAAAGCTTAGTACTGCTCTGTGAATACATTATTCAGTGAATTTTGTCATTTCTCATTAAACAAATTATTCAATAACTTTTCCTCTGAGTGTTTGACCTGGTCTATAGTGGATATAACAATATTCACTGAGCTTATTACTCAACAAAATTTTGTAATAACTGAAAAAAATTTTCAATACAAATTTTTCCCTAGATTTTCCCACCCTTATCTTTTCTTTTTTACAAAAGTATTAAAACATATATAATTTTCACATCAAAATACAGATGTGTCAGCTTTGGAAAATTGATGAAGTGAATATTTCTTTTTTGCCCTGAAATTTTGTTATAATTCAAAAATGAGATAAATGTAGAATGTATTTGACCTATTGTTGTTGCATTAATTTACTACTGTAAATGATCTCCTGGATTTCAGCAGGATTATTTCTGCAGAGTAGTGCTTGCGGAATTCTCAGAGTGCAGGATTATTCTGGGGGAAAAACAGTTTTTTAATAGTATAAGGTACAACATACAAATTTCGGGTTTAAATTATTTGGTTTGGTTTGGTTTGGTTTAGTTGATTGCGGATTTATGTTTTGTTTGTTTATTTTCCTTGTGCCTTTAGAAAGGTTGGCTTCAAGTCTCTCACTCAGTGGTCTCTTATAATTCCAATCTGCATTTTCTTAGGGCAATTTATTCATGGGCTAAGTACTTACTGTTGACCTTAAAAAGTTTATCTTTGTCCCTGATTTATTTCTGTCTTGATGAATAAACAAGGACAATGAAAACATAGCAATTTTTTTTTCAGTCTTTTCTTTTTTCTTTTCTTTTTTTTTTTTTTTAATCAGGGAAAACAAGACTTTTTACTCTTTCACACCCTTCTAGTTCTTACATTGTAGTCAAAAGAACAGTATAGGTATTTTATATAAAGCAAGTCTAACCATGAATAAAGCATCCTTTCTAATGAAGAGCAAGTATTATGAAAAGAGAAAGTCAGTGCCTTGCCCCAAAGCACTACAGCTCAGGCTCAACATCATTCTATGTTGCTCTGGATTTTTATGTTTTTTCCTTCTGGTAAGTGCACTAGTAAAATTTAGGGACTTTCTTCCCAAGTAAGGTACCATGTGCAACTTATTCAGAATATCCTTATCCTTTCTTTGCTCCCTCTCTTAAACTGGGCATCTAAGCTGCCAGCAATGAAAAATTAAGAGCCATAGATTGGTGAGGTAGAAAGCAAGCAAAATTTGAAGGTTGTTAGTGAAGACCATCAAATGAGATATTCTTGGTCTACATCTACAGTGTTGTTATTATCTCCTTGATTTAATGGTTCATGATGGTAGGCAGGCTGATCTATTCCCAAATGTCACAGATCCCCATCCTTGCACTTAAATCTATTCAGGAAATTACATAAGGTGCACAGGCAATACAGTGCCTGCATTACATGATTCATGATTCATTAGATAACTCAAGACAGCATATAAACAAGACAATGGGCTACACTGATTGTTAAAGGAAATTAAAAATAGAAATTCTGATTAACTCAAACTCTACTCAAGGCTTCAAATCTTGACCAATAATTGAAATGTCAGAGAATACTTAATCACAGTTTAGAAATATATTTGTAATATTTAAATTAAAAAATTTGCAGATTGAGTTTGTTCTGTCAGTTAACATTAATGGAGATTTCAACTGCTCCTTAAAACTTCAAATTCAGATCCTCAGCAAAAAAGTTTATTGCAAAAATGTACTTTATCATAATTAGATTTCATGGCCAAGCTTTTATACTTCATAATTTCAGAATTTTCTGTGATAAAGCTTTATCCCTCTGGTTATGTTTTTGCTCAACAGGTATTAGACAAGGAATGCTGTGCTGTTGATTCTTGCAGGGTCTTTGACAAAAGGCAGTGTCTCCATGATTAGCAGATTCTGTAGATCCAACCTCATCTTTCCAATTAGCTCTCTGACTTGCTTTGATATATAAGTGTTTTGAAACTAAATTTTGAAGAAATATCCCAAAATGACACTGTTTTAAAAGATCTTTTCGCTTATTTCAGAAAAAAAAAAAAGGCAAGTAGAAATCACAAAATTATTGACTGCAAACTCACAGCAAAAACCTGGTTTAAGTCAGTAAAACTTAGCACATTCTGTTAGATTTTCATTTGCTGTCATCAAAATCTTCTGTGCAACCAAGTCTGTGGAAAATGCAGGAATTTTAGCTTTTCATGGAAATAGCAAGCCTTTTTGGAATCAGAATTATATAGGAGATATATATTACAGCACTTTTCTCAATAGCATCACAAGTGAGAAAAAATACATACAAAGGAAATTTTGATATTTGGACAAAAATCACAAGCAGTGAGGCACCTCTCTCTCATATTTAATAAAGATTTTCCCAGTCGGCTGCAGCTGATGATAAGTATAATATATTTAAATGGTTAATCCAAGGATCATGGCTCAAATGTTTTATGTGGTTAGGAGCAAGGAAATCTGTTAGTAGCTTCAGTGTGCATTTCATAAATCCAAGCATTTTTTTTTATTCCTTTTTCTCTTTCTTTCTTTCTTTATTTTTTTTTCTTTTTGGTTTGGCTTTCTACTATATCTTAAATGCTTTATTTTTCAGAGGAGAGATAAGACTTGGTTCTTCACATAAAACTACAGCTTAGCCATTACTTAGTCTTTCTCTGTTACAGAAAAGGTCCTGTCTGTGCACAGATGTCTCAGATTAAATTGTATCTCACAGTCCTTACAGTGCTCAGTACTAGATGAACTGCCAAAAGGGCCGTAGGCAAGAACTAAATTGCTTTGGTTTCAGTACACAGTGAATTTGGCTCAGACAAGCTGAATCAGTACATTAAATGCGAATCCCTCACAGATTTGAAAGCAGCCTTTAGCACAATTATTGACTGTGAGTGATGATTATGTCTAATTGAAGGAGACTTTTGCTACCTGTAGCTCAGTTGGAGTCCATGAGAGCCACAGCAAGGCACTGCATCTTAATTCAATGTTCCAGCTTGAAAGAAGCAATTGAACCTAAATCCTGAAGTGTATACACACGGTCGATAAACTTTAATAAACTTTACAGGTTCAGTAACTAGACTGACTGTATATAATTCAATTTTTTAATTCGGGAAAGAAAATAGCTAACAAGTATGTTAGGCTACAATAATGCATTAGCTCATCTCATACAGAGGCCTTCTCAGTAAAAGATATAGTTTCATGCTTGTCTTCAGTACAAGTCATAAATCTGCTGTTCTATACTTTATATTAATGCTCTACAGGTGGGAGATTACAGGGTTACTTGAGTATTACCCAACTTCCAGTAAATTTGTGAGGGAAATAAAGTAATTTGACAATTTTGCATCTTCTGCTATGCAAGTTATGCCAATAGTAAAGAAAAATAAATGTCTTTCTTAATAGATTCTGCCACCCTCCCCAAGAATTCTTGACATGTTTTCGAAGTAAAGCAACCAAAAACAATGACATTTTATGTCTTAATCCTTCCAAAAAAAATTTCTCAAAGAACAAAAATAGGTACTCTCAGGGGCCCTGCAGTCAGAATTGTGTTTTCCTTCTATTCTATAAAAAATAGAATTCTGTCAATGCGTTCACACAAACATTTCTCTCCCACATACATTTATTGTGACCTATTAGATCCTTTGTAGACTCAGATTAGGTTCTCTTGGCATCATAATTATGATAACATTCATGAAAAGTTCTGTGCCAATGCATTTTTCATATTTTCCATAAACGCGTAGCTATCTGAATCATGAAAACTTTCCATTCAAATTGCTCCCTTGCTGAATAATTGATACAAAGGTCATAAATAAGCCCTACAGAACATTTGTTCCTTCATTCCAGGGGTTTCATTATATATTTTGTAGGCCTGAGCTTTTCAAAAAGAAAAATTAACTTGAATGTTGTTCTCAGATGTGATATGTACTACAGCTTGTGTGAGCAATAGGGAATGCAAGGTGAAAAGAGAGGTCTGTGATAAGTTTGGTAAAGTCCTTCCATAATCAATGGCACGCAAAATGCTTAGAGCTTTTATGAGGTGTTTGTGATTGCTACAGGTAGACAAGCCCACATGACTGCACAAGTCTACTTGTACTGTGCACTATTTTGGACTAGTGAAACAAAAAGCAAGGTATGTCAGAACTAGCAGAGCTCTCCTTAGCATCCTTTATATATGCTTGTTATGATTTTGTAGACTTAAAGAAAGAAAAGCCCTTAAAGTGGTCTTTTAGCACAAATGCTTATATTCATAGCACAGACCAAGTTTTGTCTTGGACTAATAGTTTAATCGATGATCAGATTTGGCCAGTATACAGGTAAATTGTCTTCTTGTTTTTATACACTCTACTGTGGGGTTTCTAGGTATATGATAAGAACAAGGATACCTTCAAGCATTTCAAGGAAGCTATACTGCAGACACTTATTCTGTACTTCCCTGTGCTTTCTTTTTTTTTTTTTTATTAATTCCTTCTAAATTTATTTTCCTGCATTCACACCTCTTTGTCTCTGCTCTTTGTTCCAACCAGATCTACCCTTCCAGACATGTTGTCTCTTCCACAATTCTTTTCAGATTTCTAATAAAAATGACTTGCATTGATTTTTTTTCTAAACTTCACCACTATCACTTAATTAATGATTCAATATGTCATTAATTTTAACAGAACAGTCATCATCTCTTACTCCCAGATTCCTATGTGAACTTTGTAGTTTCAGCTAAGCATCTTGTATTTAGTTTCCCTAATTTGTCCGCATGCTCTATTCACCTGCTTGGCATTTTTCCATTCTCAATCTCATCCTTCCCTCTATATTGCCTCTAATTTACCTGGAATACTTCCTTTCCAACTCCAGTCAAATTTTTTTACTTATTTCAGTTGTGTCATCTTTCTCTTCTCAGTCTTCACTCTTTTACTTCACTGGGAAAATCATAGGGAAAATCTTTTGCAATGACAGACCAGGTGAACAAACTACCTAACACCAATTCTGATTTCCAATTGTACTTCACCTCACAGCAAAATTATTGGGCTATTCTCTGGGAATTTTTTACCCACAATGTGGTCAGCACTCCAAGTTTTGGGGGGAAAAATATTGTTTGATTGAATTAAATTTTATCAACCTAAATAGGAATGTATAAATATATGCAAAATGTGTTGATGTTTATGATAGCTGAAGATTCAGCTAAATCAGGCTGATTTTCCATTCCAGCTATTTTCTAAAATACAAAGCAGCTATAACATCTGAAAAGAAGAATCTTGGCAATTTTTAATATTGACAGAATAAGCTGGAAAACTAAGTTGAAATAAAAAGAAATCAGGCCGGAACCATAGATGTGACAAGAGAAACATCAGAGCAAAGAAGCTGCATCAAAATTAAAAGCAAACAAAACCTGTATTTTAAAAAGCAATCAACCTGCTTGAAATACTGTTCATTATTGTACCAAACAGACCTTTAAAGTAGCAGGTATTTTTTATGAAATGGAACAGTGAGAATGAACTGAAATTCTTTTTGTGATATGGGGCTTGGTGAACTGACGTATTCCAAACAGTCTCTGAAATCTGCTGTTTCGATCCAGAATACAGATCAAAACTTTGAATAGTGACACCCATGTAGCATTACATTTTAACAATCAAACAACAGAGAACAATTATCTCTCTAATAAAACATTCAAGACAATAAGATGCAGCTTGGCTTAGGAGACCAGCATATCTCAGGTAGGGTTTTGAGTCATGATCTTCAACAAACACTAGTAACTACAGAGGCTTATTTTTATGCAAAGATTTATGAAGTTTAGTAACCTTTCTCAGTATTGCTTTTTCTATAAAGGTATAATTTACAAAACACTGCTTGCCGTTAACCTTTCTGTAGAAAGAAAGATTAAAGAATTTCAGATAATCAAATACTGAAAAGACACATACAGCTGTTACAATTAAAAAAAAAAAAAAAAGAGGAAATTGTGACATGAAGAGGAAATTTATATTAAAGTTACTGCATATATACGAGACCTATTTATTTTTACTTAAAGGAGCCAAACTGTCATGTACAAACATGCAGAGCTGGCAATGAAGTCAGTAAAACTCAGTAACACACTACTGCTAGAATTTTTTCATGCTGATGAATTTTACTATTTTTCACCATACTTATCCTGCATTAGTTGCATTTTCGTAGAAAGATTCAATGAAAATTTTACAGCCACTCCTCAATATGAGTTCAGTGACTTTTTTCTTATCTCCACTACTTTGACAGCTTTGGCATCTTTAATCCAGTCTGGAAAGTCTTGAAACCCACATATTTCTATTTCCAGAGAACCGTATTTTACAGTCCTCAAAATATTTCTTGACAATACAAATATATCCTAATTGGGTTTCTAGAGGCCTGTTGCTTAAACCTCCAGCCTTCTGCTCCCCATTACGGTGTTCCCTAAACACCAATTCCACTGTGTGCCCTATGTTTCTACACTCAATCTTCAGCATAGAAGAACACAGGAGGAGGAGTAGCTTTTGACTCAGAAGCGAAACTACTTTAAGGGAAGCCAGCAGGTTGCTTTCAGAGGTCAGTTCATGCTTCTTTTGACTGTTCACAGCTCACTACAGCTTGTAGTTTTGTTTCTGAAAATAATGTCATATGCCTACATTAGGAAATAAGTGAGATTCAGCCTTACTGGGTAATATATGTCTTCCAGTACCAAATATTCTGCATTTCCATACCACTGTGCCAGCAAACTACAGCTCAGGTTCCATATCCGCAACCAAGGCCAGAAACCTCACAAAGATATTCTCTTAAGCACAGCATCCTGAGAAAGACAGTAAGTCCTACCGAATTTTGAGCTCAGCAGAGCCAGAAGCTCCTGTTTTTCACAAAGGCAGCAAGTCATGTACTTAGTGACCGGTGACATCTTCCTCTCTGAGCAGAAGGGCATTATGGATTACATTCTGTATGAATGTATGAACACTGAATTACATTCAGTGTTTGTTCACAAATTAAACTTCCAATTCACATAAAGACAGCAGAAGATTACTACTGAAACACTAAATTTTTTTTACATTGACTACTCAGGATACAGCTCTATAATCCATTGTAGATGTGTTCCACACAGAAAATCACAGCTTAGTCCTACTAAAATTTCTTTTTCACAAAGGATAGAATTCTGTGCTGAGGATCAAAAGGTCCTAAGTTTCAAACAGAGCTGGTCAAAATTGTTATTTCTCACAAAATAAATACATCTAGAAAAAAACTTTCTTGAAATAGTGTATGAAAAATGACATACTTCTCTTTTGAGATTTCAATGAAATTTTAAAACTGTGAAAAGCAAACTCTCACTCCTATTTACAAATTCATCAAAAGATTGTGTTTCATGGAAATATTTTTCTCCATGACATTCTGCATTAAAAAATGGAAATTAAAACAGACTTTGAAACCTTATTTTGAAAGTGAAATTTGCTATTTTAAAGTTATTTTCATTTCATTATCTTTATTTCAGTCATATCCTGTTATTATAAAAGATAAGGCTGGAGAAAAAATATTTCAATCATTTTTTAGAGAGAAAATAATATATTTTCTTTTCATTATATAAAAATACTTTTTTTTTTTTTTTCACTGAAAAATAACATCTAGTTTTCAGCCAGATAGATCAATGGTCCCCAAGGCCCAAAGCATCCCTTTGCGTGTAGATGTGTTATGAAGAAATAAAAACAGTGTTTTCCTTCGCTAATAGCACTGGGTTGGTATCTAGTTATGTTTCATTATTTCAGAGCCTATATTTTATGTGATCAAACTTGTTCAACAGTGTGTAGTTTGGGCTACTTCTGATCACTTAAAAATTTGAAAGAGGCTTCAAAGTGATTTGTGACAATTATACCATAAAAAATATTCTACTAGCAAATATTGGTTATATATTTACTAACAGATAACATGAGAAAACAGCAGTGGGTATGGAACAGCTGTTGCTGTACATAGGATGTAAATTTATATGTAAATAGGATGAATTTATAATGTTTATAATTGTGAGTTTCCAGGAAAATGCATGCGTGCACTGATCAGTGTGAACTTTAGATATCATGTGTATTAAACATTTCAGATTGTATTTCATAAAATTATTTAGAAACTACTGAGAAAAATATATATCTTCTAACTAAAAATGTAAGAGATGTTAGGACCTTATCATACCTTAAGTCTGATATTGCCACTGACTACCAAATGTAGCTACCGTAAGCTTTTACGTTCTGTCTTCTTTAAAATATAGTTGAGTAATAATCAGAACTTGAATTTGGGGATCTGTTCTATATACCTGGGATATATCCACAACATATATTTATTACGTATTTTTCAGTGGAAAAAAAGAGCCTACCTTACTCTGCTGAATTTATTGTAATCAACAGCTGAAACTAGTTAAAAAAAAATGTTAAATTATGTCTGTTTGGTTTCTTTTTACAATTATGTACCCAATAGGCTCTGAAGGAATAAGTACAGATGCTCAAGTAAAAGGTGTTGAAAAACGTGTGATTTTCCAGGAAGAACCCAAGTACTTTCTTAGAAATCCTTTACCTTTAAATTGTTTTACATTTTGTGAATTGATATTCTTCAGTTTTGGAGTACTTCTCCAAAGTAAAAGTCAAGTAAATCTTTGTTGGCATATAGTAAACTAGCTTTCTCAATAATTCACTTTAGCTAATACTGAGAAAATTGGAAATCCAAGTAAAATATTAACAGCAAAATAAATCATTTTTAAGTCAGGAAGTACTGAATGCTGATTCTTTCAGTGTGGCTGCTCAGTCTTACAACGTATGTCATATTTTTATTGTATCTATGACTAAAAGAAACTCTGCATTTAAGAAGGAGAAAAGACCTTGAAATTATTTCATATCCAATGACAGAGCACATATTTTCAGCACTGTTTTCCAAACACTCTGGAAAGCAGAAGTCAGAGATTCGGCGTGTAATTTTGCTTGTGAATGTATAAACAGCCTGAACAACCTGATTGTGTTTTGCGATCCACAGTCAAGGAAAGAATTATGTTTTCAGCACAGTAAAACTATGCACTATGTGTACCTAAACAATCAGTACTAAACAACTAATTGACAGATAAGTAACCCAGAATGGTATCTCACCTTTCATTTATTGCTGATTCAACTAGTTACTTCTGCTGCTTCTAGGTCTCCACCACACATGTATGCATCTGTCAGTCACTTGAGTAGGGCAGCATAGCAGGCTCTATATGTAAATTATATTTGTTCTCCAACCATTGCAATTTTCTGTGCAGTATTTTACCATTTGATGCTATTTTATTTTCTGGGCCACTTTTAGTCCAATTCTAGTTCCTATATCTCTAAACTCAGATCTAGTTACCTGTTTTTAATTTTCTTTTATAACTTAGACAACAGATTTCAGCAGGAGGTGCTTTTGTTTATAGGCAGTTTGAAAGTTAGCTACATACAACTCTACTAGATAGAAGCAGTGTGTGACTGTTTTAGAGTGCACCAAAAAAAAAAAAAAAAAAGAGGGAAAAAAAGAGGATAATATTTTTCACATTAAAATCATTTTCATTTTCTCTGCATCATATCGTTTAGACGTTGTTTTTCACAAAATATTTGAGGCATAAAATGCAAAATTCAAGATGTCATATCCAACTCAAAATTCTGACCAAAAGGAACAGTATAACATAATTTAACATATAGATACTGTAAGCAGCCACCTTTAAAATGTTCAAGTTGCAGGCAAAAAGAACTCAGGAGATTTAAGATATTTGTTGGTGAAGTTACTGCTTTTCTGCTCCCAGGTTTGCTCATTAACATAAAGATGATGGACTTCTGCTTACACCCATGATTAGACTTTGGGCTACTTCTTAGTTTCTAAGATGAATTACATCTCCAAACTGAGAACACAGTAATACAGCATGGCACTGAACAACTGCCTTTTGACCAAGTCACCTGTAATGATTTCCAGAAAAGCATTAATATCCAAGTCACAACATCTTACCCTACGTGCAGAAGAAATTTTTCTGAAAAATCAGAAGAGTAATAAGCATCTAACCCATATTTTAACAGTCTAGGTAAATCAAGTTTCACTATACTTTCAAAGCCACCTTCAAAACTAATTCTAAATACATTGTGCAAGTAGAGTAATTCTAAGTACATTGTGAAATGTAGAAATATTTAATTCTGATCCCAGAAACAGTATTCTTATCTGGAGCAGAAAATATTATTCTGTGATGAAATTGCAAAAACATCTTGCAGTAGATGCAAGCTTTAGATAGAATAATTAATTCTTTGTTTAATCAGTATGACTTTCCATGCCCAACTTCTGTGACAATGATGGGCAAAGCACAGTTTAAAGACTAGATTAAAGGATTATTTTCAATTCTGTATGAAATGCATTGCACAGCAGCAATACAATGGGCATCAAGCTTTGCACCATAGGATAAAAATACGGTGTTGAGTAAGTTCTGCAATCTTTATCTTGATGTTATTCTTTGGTGACGTTTTCACCAAGAAATTAAGGTTAACATGACGTTTCGGAAATATTCAATAGATGGCTATTAATGCTATTCTCATTAATGGATCTAACACTTTTTAAACCTGCTGCTCAGATTCATTATTTAGCTTGCTGTGAACAACAGCAGTTTTTCCTTGTCAGGGAATCTTCCACAGTGCATAAAGTCTTATCTCATGTTAGTGGCCCTGAGAGGTGACTGATGAAGGAATTCGTATGGTAAAAGCGAGATAAAAGTGTGATAAAAGTGTGACAACCCTCTTAATAATTGTTTTCATTGCAGTAGAAAATAGCATGTTTGCTAGTACCATTTAATGATATGTCAAAGTGACTTTCTGGTTAGGAAACCAGACTACTGGAAGTCTAGGCTAAGCAGGAATATTTGTGGGCCTTTTCTACATTTTAGTATGGACAATAGCCAGTTGGTCAAGATGCCTGAAGTAGATTGTCACATAAGCCTAATACACTAAAGCAACTAGAATTTTTCTAGTTCTACAAGCATCATATTGGGTAAAGGTCATTCTGCTTTGTAGCCAACTTTTCTCCCTACACACACACACACAAAAGTGGGACAGTTTCTGGATTATTCCAGTCTGCTTGAGCTATATCTGAAAAAGGTCGAGCACCCACAAGCAGCTTTTTATGTCTTTCCTCACCAACTGCATGTCGTTTCAGCAAACAGATGCAATTTGATAAGGGCTCCTTATTATGGGCATTTTATTTTAGAGGGAAAATGAATAACTGTTTTCCCTTTTCTTTGTGGCACACAAACTCCCTTACATTTGCACATTATGCAAACTTCAAGAAGGAAGCAGTTAGCATGTCAGAGAACCAGCATTGATAACACTTGAGCAGAGCAGTCTGTAGCAGACTCTTTAGTTTCACGACAGGCACATTAGTCTGAATGTTAGCTACTTCTCCTTAATTGGATTGCTTGCATAAATTGCAATACAAGGTGGACATCCAATAGCTTTCTTTTTCACCAATCAGTCATGTCAAAAGAACCTTATGTATTTTATATAGAAAGTAGAAAAAAATGATAATTTGAAGAGATGAGAAGATGGTGCAGGGTAAAAGCTGATATTCTTCCTTTATAACAGATAGCCCCAAGTTGTAGAGGCCATTATTTCTTGCATTTTCAGAGCAAATGAACTTGACAGATGGCTGTGTCACCTAAACCCCTACCTACCAACTTGATTATGCAGAAAACAATACAATAGAAAAGAAATCATTACGGAAGGAACCTGGTTAGTCCACAGAGGGCTGAGCAGTGCAGAAGAACAAAATTACGGTTGTGGAATTGAACAGCAAGAATACATTTAACATAAAGTGGGTTACAGCAAGGCAATCAGTCATGGCTAAAGCTATTGTCTGGGCTTGCTTGCATGGTATATGAAGTAATCTGTCATCTACCACTGAATTTATGCTTAGTTTATAGTAGAAAAATACAAAGATTTTGCCAGGGCAAGTTCTGGTAGTCTTAAGTAGCTTAACTGTGGATCTATGAAATTAAAATTATGGGACTTCTGAATATTCTTCTGCTTCTTATGCACTTTGGAGGACATTAACACTAAAGTAACTTCTCTACCCTTCTCTGTTACTCAATCATTAAGCAAACCACACCACTTAAAGAAAGGTAGAGCAGCCTGGGCACGAGAAAAATTCACTACTGGTCCAGTTTGCACAGCACCATCATCACTCCATAAAATATTCCATTGGATTTACTATAAGTCTGGCTGCAGAAGCTATGGAATAACACACAACACAGGCATAAAACACGCTAGCAGCTACTCCTGGTGGCCCAGACCCCATTTTGTTGATTATTACACATTCTTTGAAAAATGATAAAAAAATTTATCAGTATTATTGCATACATCATTCACAACAAAATGGTTTTCCTCTCAACAGTTTCAAGCCACACTATCTACTACTATGCATTTGAAGGCTTACCATCTGCTTAAAATTCATGTTTGCTAATTATTTCAATTAAAATATTTAAAAATAACCCATGATCATCTATTATGTCAATAACAACACAAATGGATACTGACAAAAATCCACATCCCAAACAGAAAATATTTTATTATTTTTACCTTGGAAACACAATTGCATTCTTTCTTCATAACAGCAAGGTAACTTGTTATAACAATGATAAAAAAAAATGTCATTGGTATTTTTTATTTACTCAGCATTGAAGATTAAGTATTATAACCTCCATTTATTTTAATTCCTTTCCACAAAACAGTGATCAAGTAATGAACAAAAAAATCACACACAGAAAATTTAGAGGTAATTTCATATAAGACACACAAATGCGATAGATGTTCTCTTACGTATTTAAACTTCAGTCTGTAATTTAATTAGAACCTAGATTTTTTGCATTGCACATATTAACCACTAAATGCAATAAATTTTGTTTATTTTTCAGATAGCTAGGAAAGCAAAATTAAAAATTGAAAAGAAAAAAAAAATAAAAATCAAAATTTCCTTATCTATGGATCAATTAATGAATGTATCCCTCCAGAGGGGGGGGGATGGGGGGAAAAGAAGAAATACAAAAAAGAAAAATTGGCATTAATTCTTTTACTCAGTTGGAGGTAGGGAAAATAAAGTAAATTTTTAAATATAGAATCACAAAATAGACTTAAAAAAAATAAAATCAGAGAATTGTGACTAGTGAGTTTTTTGTCAACGTGTAATTATTTATCTATATTTAAAGAGTTTAGATACATCTCAGTAACTGTCTATTAGGACTCAAATAGTAAATATTTGAGTGCATAGATTTGTGCTATCATCAAATGACTTTCAATGTAACGTTGAAAATAAGCATTTTTAATGCGGTTTCCTTCATAAAATTCAACAAGGGAGGGCACACCATCTCTTTTTTTCTCTTTCTATATAACATCTTTCTTGGAAAAAAAAAAATTATATGGATTATAAAGAAAATTTTAGTAGACCCAAAATTATCTAGGTTTTAAACACACCTACATCACTCTACAGCTTTTTCTTCTCATCTCATTCCTTCTTTCACTCATGTGAGCACTATGCCCTGAATTAATAACAGGTGGGTTTGTTCACATATAGGGTGCATTAAAAAGGCCTTGTGCAGATGGTGGAGAGTTAAGGCTACCAAGAAAAGTGATGATAGTTGCATGGGAAAAGCCTCTCTACAGAATGCACGGTGGGTTCCATTCACAGAAATAGACCTTGTCTTTCAGGTGCCAGGCCTCTGCATGTGGCAGGTTTCCTGTCCTTTTTGGGTCAGTCAAATGCTGAACTGGAACTTGGAACTCACCCAGTGGCTGGTCAACAAAGGTTCAGGAATAAGACTCACCCTTAGAACTCCTTGGCATCTGGAGAATGAAGGTAAGAAGGATGGGCTCACCAAAACGGAATCATCTCAGTCTTCATAACTCTGGTTCTCACAAGTTTCTTGTTACAGCTATTTAAGTTGTTAAAACTTGTTAAAACTATTTTAGTTAGTTACGCCAGTTCACAAT
Organism: Gallus gallus; assembly: GCF_016699485.2. Lineage (NCBI taxonomy): Eukaryota > Metazoa > Chordata > Aves > Galliformes > Phasianidae > Gallus > Gallus gallus. Next base: position 86,605,190 of record NC_052533.1, read on the forward strand.
TTGCAACATATTTTAGTCTGAGCTTGTAATCTGACCTCTGCAGATGAAGTTTTCAATATTTCCCCAGTACTACAATCCCTAACAGCTCAAACGTCTCTACCTCATTTACCCTTTTATTCCCTTGGGCTTTGATCTGGAAATCTTTTGGAATACTTAGAGATTGTGACTACTTCACAGAAAAAATCAAGAGTTTTCATATTGTAGAAGAGATTAAGGATAGCAGCTTAACTAGGACACAGACCAGAAATGCTGTTTCCAGTGTTTTCCTGTTGGTGCAAGACTTCCAGATCTCAACAGAATTAATGCTTTTGATAGAGCTGGCATACATCCAAAAGTCCCATGCTTGACTGTAATGTGGTCTAAGATAACCATATCAAACTAACAAACAAACAAAAAAGGGGTTTGACTCTTTGGTGACACAAAGAAGCTTTGTTACATTTAGTTTTTCAAGTCCAGAAGAGTGCATGAGCAAGTAAAGAGGTGCATGTGGTAGCCCGAACAGGGCAATTTAGACTGTACATATTCCTTTGCACTAAGATTATTCTGAAAGATACTTGGGAAATACATGCCCAAAACAGATGACTAACATTAAAAACAAAACAAAACAAAACAGTAGAGAACAAGGCAAACCTAAATACTTCTGTGAGATAGCACATCATCCACTCTGAAGCTCAAATATCTCTTAAGCATCTTCAGAACTTGTAAAACTATACAGTCTCTATTAAAAACAGAGAAAGTGAGTAGGGCAAATGGTCCAACCATCTTCACAAACACTGATGCTAGTTACAGTAGAACAGAAAATCCTATTTTGGTTTCTACTGCACTGAGAAAAACAAAGATTAAAAGCAGATTTGCAACTCCTGAAAGAATTTACTAAAAACATCTTCAGTCTTGACACTAAGTCACACTATGTCAAATTTTTTCACATTCTACCAAACCACAACTCTTCTGATTTAGTCTCAGAAAGTCACTTCTTTTTCATATTCAGAATTTAGATACACACAGACACCTTTATCTATCTGTATGTTTATCTATATGCTGATACCAACAGAGATATTATACAGATATTACACATGCACATACATACATATTTGGAGATGAAAGTCTGGAACATAGTGAGATTTTTCAATCAGTGATTCCAATTCAGCTCATTTTTGCAAGATTGTTTTTTATCTTCTCATTATAACTCCATTTCTGAACTTTTTCTCCTTCCAAAAGATCACCAGGATGTTCCACAGGAGACTCAAGGGTTGCAACAAGAAATAAAAGAACATAATTTTTCAAAGTTCCCTCTGAAAATCTGTGGAAGGCAATGTTTCAACATCCAAAGTGTGAAGATTACTGTGGGGATACATCTGAATTTTAGATAGTAACAACAATTAAATTCTAGAGACAATATTCATGATATTGATACATGAATTAATCACTTCAATTTCTATATCAAGCTGGGATAAAATCTGGTAATTATGATCAATGCAAATTCTCTTTTCCTCCTTGCTCAATTAGATCTTAATAGAACTGAGTGTCTCACTTCATTTCCAATTAAATAAATTCCTTCAGGAATAAAATATTTTGAACACTATGTGTCGTTCTATTTTACCCAAAAAGCTCAGAGCTCAACAACTAGCAGGACAGCAGATAACTTTATCAAAACCATCCCTGTATCCTCCTGACTTCTACTAGATATTTTACTGCAGTCCTTCCATATGCTTTCAGACTTTTGCCAGAGCAACCCACTCTGGATACTCAGATTCCCAATATCCGTTAGATTAATGGTAGGATAGGCAGTAACTGTGATCCTTTTCTGCTGATGCACTCTGCACTGAACAAAAAAAAATTTCTTTTAACAGTAAACAGCAGATTACGAAAATTGCATCCTCCCTCTTCTATCCTCTGTCTCTGTTTATACTTCATCCAGGGCTGATTTTGATCTCACCTTGGTCATTTCCTGGTGTACTGTAAGCATGGTACCTGAATCAAAGATATGTGGTCCTCACAAGCTAAAAATTGCTTTGAGGAGCAACTTTCTCATGCTTCATGCTCAGCATATCAGCTGCTTGCTCATCTAAATTTTGATGTATTTTTCTGTAGGGTAAGTAATCCAAAGCTTTTCAGTTACTGCATGGAATGAATGTATGCGTGATTAATCGTCCTATTCCATAATATTAACCTACTAGGGATATTTTTCTTGGCTAAGTGGTTTCGGTGCTCAAGGGATCACAAAATCTTAAGAAAAGAAAAAAATGTATTTCATCATCTAATTCCTCTCCTGAGCAGGACAGAGTTGTACCATACTGTATGGCAGATAACGGTTGTTCATCTTGGTTTAAACAAACCATCTCACCTTGAATTTATACCCTGCTTTTATCTCCTTAGTAATGCTATTATAGTTTGGACTTCTTATTAAAAACTGGGGTTTTTTTTCTTTCCTCTGTCCCAAATCTGAAATTGTCATTAATGACATGAAATTGACCTGATTAATTGCCAATGTTTTACAGTTGATGAAGCGTGCAGCATTCACTATCCCTTCAGTAAAGCAATACTCACTGACCACAGCTACCTTGTGGGTATGCTGCTGGATATAGGGTCCTTGAAACATAGCATGCCTCTCAGCTAGCCCTGTTACTAGCTGGGGCTGAAGGAGGTTTGTAGGTATCTTGAGCTGCAATTCCTGTTTGTCTTTATTACCAAATAAAATCAGGAGCATTTATGGTCTTCTGTTATCTGTATCAATGTATCTGGGATACTTAGGAGAAACTATAAAAACATAGAATCATAGAATTGCTAAGGTTGGAAAAGACCCACAGGATCATCCAGTCCAACCATTCGCCCTTCATCAATGGTTCTCGCTAAACCATGACCCTCAACACAACATCCAAATGTGCTTTGAACACCACCAGGCTCGGTGGCTCCACCACCTCTCTGGGCAGCCCATTCCAGTGCCTGACCACCCTTTCAGAGAAGTAGTATTTCCGAGCGTCCAGCCTCAACCTTCCTTGGCGCAGCTTGAAGCCATTCCCTCTCATCCTATCACTAGTCACACGAGAGAAGAGGCTGACCCCCAGCTCACCACAACCTCCCTTCAGGTAGTTATAGAGAGCAATAAGGTCTCCCCTGAGCCTCCTCTTCTCTAGACTGAACAATCCCAGCTCCTTCAGCCGCTCCTCATAAGGCCTGTGCTCCAGACCCCTCACCAGCTTTGTTGCCCTCCTCTGGACATGCTCCAGGGCCTCAATGTCTTTCTTACAGCGAGGGGCCCAAAACTGGACACAGTACTCGAGGTGCGGCCTCACCAGTGCTGAGTACAGGGGTGTAATTACTTCCCTGTTCCTGCTGGCCACACTATTTCTGATACAAGCCAGGATGCCACTGGCCTTCTTGGCCACCTGGGCACACTGCTGGCTCATGTTCAGTCTAGTGTCAATCAACACTCCCAGGTCCATTTCCTCTACACAGTCTTCCAGCCACTCTGCCCCAAGCCTGTAGCGTTGCCTGGGGTTGTTGTGGCCAAAGTGCAGGACCCACATTTGGTCTTGTTGAATCCCATCCCATTGGCTTCAGCCCAGCTATCCAGCCTATCCAGATCCCTCTGTAGGGCCTCGCTACCCTCAGGCAGTTCAACGCTTCCAGCCAGCTTGGTGTCATCTGCAAACTTACTGAGGGTGCACTCAATGCCCTCATCCAGGTCATCAATAAAGACATTAAACAGGACAGGCCCAAGCACCGACCCCTGGGGAACACCACTCGTGACCGGTCGCCAGCTGGATTTAACTCCATTCGCCACCACTCTCTGGGCCTGGCCCTTCAGCCAGTTTCTTACTCAGCCAAGAGTGTATCTGTCCAAGCCACAGACTGCCAGCTTCTGCAGGGAATAGTTTTGGGACATAATTCCCTGCTTATCTAGGTGAGTTGCAGGATGCCATGCTCCAAAGAGCAGCATTGGAACCTGTTTCCTCCTCAGGCCCCTCTATACAATATGTGAATGTGATACTTGCACACTTCTGAATATATCTGAATCTCACTGTTTATTTGCATGCTGAAATCCAGTTCTAGAAATAAATAAGTACAGGAAGTGCTATATGAATTCAAATTCTCATAACACATGCAAGTAACTACATTGCCATTTAAGTGGCTAGAGTACCTACAAGCCTCACCAGTAGACATCAGAAGGGAAAAGGTCATAGCACTTGATTGTGTCACTGCCTGTGCTGGTACACTTTGACATTAACTTACACATGAATCTCACCTTGCCGAGTCCTAAAACTGCTGGAGTTTGCGGCTTAATTTTCCAAAACTTTTCTTCGTATTCTACAACATGCTGCAAGGCAGTTCATGTTTCTTAGTCGTTCACGGCATTAATTTACTTTACTGATGACATCATCAGTATTTTGTCACTGTAGAGTTTAGTTGTCCTGTGTAAAGCTGACCATGGAAGTTTTGAACATTGATTTTTTTTCCCTTCTGTAGCATAAGCGAATGATTTATCATCTCCTTCTGGGACATCAGCCAAAGGCAAGAAATAGCTCTAATAACATTCTCTAAAGTGACTTGTACTGATTGTGTGTTTAAAAACCCGATCAAGAAATGTACTATACGTGGACAAAGGAACATCAGCCAGAAGGAAAGATAGGAAAGTTTTTATAAACAAATGACACCTGCCACACAGAAAATGCAGAACCCAGAAGAAAACTCAGAGACTTCTTCACTTGTACTTGAATGAATAACTTCACAAACTCACCATTTATTATTTTAAAATCTCCAAACAAAAATGTTGTGAAAATACGTGTCAAACACAGGAATAGGTATAATGAAACACAAATTTCAAGCAGGATCTTCCACCTCATTAAAGGCTTAGATTTTCCCAACTCAGATTTCATTAATTTCCTTTCTTTGATATTTTACAACTACATAATCCTGAAAAAAAACAACAATAAAACATGCAACAGAAGATATTGAAAAACACAAACTTTGCACTACTTGTGGAGTAAGCATGAAAGTAAATAAAGAAAATAGTTTTATAGAACTCCTTTCTTTGTTGCCTCAGTAAAACTACGCATGTTTGTGTGTGAAACAGGTTGGATGCAATTAGATGATATGTTTCCTTAAGTGACAAAGCTGGCTATTTCACGACTGATATATTATTGTCCCATAAGCAGTCACATAAGCACTACTGGTACAACAGGAGGGGTAGCAGCTCTAGTACAAGGATGGCAACAAATGAGAAAATGTTAGAGGAAATAGAACCTCTTTAAGCTGGAGGGAGAAAAAAAGTGCAGATAGTTGGATTGCATTTCATAGATAAAAATTAATTTTGATTGAGGAAGTAGCTAGAAATTGTGAACCAGCTCTAATTGGTCTCAGAGTTCTATCATTTCTAATGTAGAAAAAGACCAGAAATAGAGGGAAACATTCATTTTCACTCTGCATACATGCAGTCTAAGCAAAGTAAATATATAAATAAATAAGGATGCTTCAGGCATATGTGGGTAATGACAAACCTTTATACTAACTATATTTGGTCTCTTTCTTATTTGTTTTCCTGTATATTTACATGAACAAATTTTTGGTCTTCTAAATGTTCACTTGAGAAACTAGACTCTAAATATGACATGTTTATAAACATTTTATGAACTTCTGTTGGATGCATAAATGCAATTTATTTTGGGACTAAACGGAAATCATTTTGGACAGGACAGGAACTGTTTATGTACATAAATTCATATATATAGTCATAATTCATATAATCATTCATAAACATTGTCACTAAGCCAGATTTTTAGCTGTTGTAAATGGACGTTGCTTCATAGTTACTCAGTGTTTTGCAACTACCCACATTTTGATATTTCTGCTTCATACAGATAAATTCAAAATATCAGTTCCGTGATGCTGTGCCTTCAAAAGTCCAGGAGAATTTGATTTTGTGTCCCAGATAGAAATAGTGACATATATAATATTTCCAGATTTATTTTCTTTTTTAATTATGGTACTATCAAGTCTATTAATACGCCACAAATAACCCATTTTAAGTTATTATTAGCTTATCGTAGTGTCAGATCTTTGTGTAAGTTCAGATAAACTATGTTACAGTCTACTAGTCCAGACATATGGTGACTCTCAAAAACATTGCATTAAGTGAAATGAAATGAAAAGTTTGACTAGTTTTGTTGTTTTTTTAACTGCTTCTACTCAGCAAGAGTCAACTCACAGAGAATAGAATGAAAATTTGCTCCTACAGTAATGTCACTAATTCTTATTCAACTGAAATTCATCAGCTCAGAATTTTGGGCTTCACTAGGATTGCTATTCTTTTCTTTAAAATCTGTCATGTTTTCTCAGAAATACCTCTGAAGCCTCGTTTCTCTTTTCTACAGGAGGCCACTGCAATTCTTTTCTGAACAACCTCTTCTATAGTATGTCCACCGCATCCTCTCAGGCTCTCCTTACTGACTGTACATGAAAGCTGCTTGATGAATATTCTCAAAAGTCACTTTTCCCTCCTATTTATTCTGACAAGATGAAGAGATTTTAAATGACAGTATTGCCTCTATTTGCACAACCACTTCTGCTGCAGAAATTATCAGTAAGCAAATGAGTCTGCCACCAAGAAGGGAAATTCTCTTCCTTTCCTCTGTGGAAGACCCTAAGGAAAATCCCTGCTCCTCATCTGAAGAGATCTGCACAGGTTGGAGAAGAGCAGGTTAGTGCCGGCTGTGCACTTGATATGAGCACCATCTGGCACTTGTAGGGTAGGGTGACTCTGGGGGAACACTGTCAAGAGCACTCTGCTGCTGCTCTAAAGAGCAACATCAACATCTTGCTAGAATCTGCTGCTGGTTTCAGCATATGTGATAACAGACTGAGACTGGACATGGCCACTTCTTATGGGACCACATTTCCCCAGCTGACAAGGGATCTATTTCTCTCTTTATACAGTAAGAAACCTGAGTTTGGAATTTATTCTCCTCAAAGCTTGCTTAAGTACACAAATCAGTGTCCTGATTGTTTATTTTTCAAATCCTCAGGCCTCTGAGATACATACCACGAACCTCATAGGTTTACAGGTGTGTGTAAGATCTACCAGCAGATTTGCAGCACTGAATACAAAGGAACATTACTTTCTTGTAGGAAGACTTAACCTGAAGCTGATAAGGTTTAATGTACAAAAAAATGTTGTAATAAAATACTTTCCAGAAGATTTTTGGAAAAGAAGTCAAAGCAGAAAGTTTCCACAGGAAGGATATGCAAAGAATAATCTCAGAAACAGACACTGATATTCAATGATAAAATCAAACACAAATCTCAAGCTTATAATGATCTTGCACTCATACCCTATGTCAGAACATACCCTCCCTTCTACCAGTTGTATAATCATGGATCTTCACATGTACTCATTATAGTATTGGTCCTGAAGATCATTTGGTTGCCTTAAAAAACAGTCTTCTAGAAAAATAAATAAATAAAATAAAATAAAATAAAATAAAATAAAATAAAATAAAATAAAAAAGCTGATAATGACTCTGTAGGTCTACTGTATTTCCCAGGTCTTGTTATGTGCTATTTTGTCATTCTTTCTTCACAGCAAAGCAATTATTATGATTTAGGAGTTAACATGTAATCATAAACACTACCACATCATGGTTAACTTTTTATATGTATTAGTATTCGCTACAAAAAGAGTGAGAAATCCAGCAATTAGTACCAGGCTAGTGAAATTCTGGCCCACTTGTAAAATCCTGGCCAATCAAACAAACAAACAATAAAGAAAGAAGGAAAAAAAAAACTTTAAAAAAACTTTAACATCATTATTGTTGAATGAATTCCATTTCTCTTTCCACTGATGAGCTCAGTGTTTTCAGCCCTAGAGTACAAAATTTATTCACAAGTTATAAGATTTGCATGATTTTAGGTTGTGGCTCTCAGAAATAAATTGAATTCCTAATACTGCGATAATGGGAACTACTTGGGCCTGGACACAGACAAAATTTATTTGATTTTTTGTTTTTTGTTTTGCTTTCTTTGTTTTTTTCTTCATATGACACAATTTAAATCAATTTTGACAAATGAGACTTTTCAAAATGAGTGTTTTTGGAAGGATAGACAAGTATAATTCATTTCTTAACATTTTTTATGCTTTTCAACAAAAAAGTCAATTTTCTGTAGATTTATTTTAATCTCTTGATAAAAATTATAGGATTCTATCCTAATATGCCTCTAAAAGCATGTTTACTGAGCGACATTCATTTACGATTGTATGTGGTCCTAGCAGGAAAAAGCTATAAAAGGTCTGCAAAGCGCCAGAACCAGAGGACTGACTTACACCACTTCCTACAACAAGACTTGTCCTCATTTTTACAAGCAAGTACCAAATGTGACCTGTTAGTCCATTTATGTAAATAATAAGTCCAATTCCCATTGTGAGCTCCTGCTAAAGCTGTGCCATTAGAGCCATCGTGTCATTTAGGCAGTCAGTGGAGAATCAGAGGCTGCCTATACTGCTGCAGCCCACTGCTATGTTTCGAAGAAAATGGGCTCTTAAAAAAGGAAATGTCACACCGCAGTGTGAGAGATAAACAGAGGTATATCTTTAGAGCAGCAGGCAGGGACTGTAGAAACACTCTCTGTAAATGACTTTGATCCCCTAGTGTGATGAATCATGGAGTCGCAAATCCTTTTTAGCTAATTGCTATCAGCTTGTGAGATTTTTCCTTCCATGTTCAATATCAATTTTCAGGGCCATAGGAGATAGCAGTTCTCCCCCGAGCCTGCTGGCGACTTACCGCTAAAACTGAACTAGCACCACTTAACAGTTTAAAGGGGGAAGTCATTTAATATGACACTGCTGCTAGTATCTAAAAGGGAAAAATATTAGGGGCAAATACATGCAATAGTAAACCTTTTTACTGGCAGTGACCTTCCTTTGAAAACTGTCCTTTCTATATCCGCATAGTATCAGTACAGCTATCTCAAAGCAAAAGAATCTTTAATTATTCAAAAGTGCTAAACTGGGAGTTTGGAAAAAGGAGAGTGAAATATGTTGTTTTTCAGGCCTAATGACTTCACCACTAAAAACTGAAAAGAAAACAAACTTGTCAAAAACCTTTTGAACCATACCATAGATCTGAATGGCAAATTAGGCATATCCCCTCTACCTGTTAATTTTAAACAGTACCTACAGCACAAATTTCACTCAGTTATTAATTTTCAGCGCAATCTTATGAAACTGTATTATTTTTCCAGGGGAATCTATGTATTTCTTCCCTATTAAATTCAACAAGACTTCTCTGTTTTTCATGCCTGTTTATGCACTGTTATGCAGAGCAGCAGCTGCTTATGTGAAGAATGACAATTCAAGAGTTAGGGGACATGCAACATCTGAACACTGCCAGAATCTTGGAAATTCTGGATACATAAGTGTCTCTGTAGTGATTGAATGCACTCAGCATCTCTAAAAGTCAAAAACATTGGGAGCTAAACTTGGACTCAGGATCAAATTTTATAGCACCTACATTTTAAAGTCTAGAACTTAACAGATCAGGAGCAAGTGAGCAAACTACTGGGCTAGCTGCTGGTGTAATTGTATAAACCTTTAAAAAATACAGTGTATCAAAAATGTTTAGGAAGATTTGGATGAAGAAAGCTATAAAATTTACTTTCACTGAAAACTTCCAAGCTGAAATTTAACAATTTTGCTTACATTTCCTGATAGCCACTCAATGGATTCAACACTTAATCAGTTTCCCAACCCTAATTAGGATCACCTTTTGAATCTGTGTATGAAAACACCAGAGTGGCAAACCAGGAATTATACTCACTTATTTAGGAGCAGACATAGAAAAGCCTAACTTCAGAGCAAAATTACGTGTCATTTGTAGCAGGTAGGCCAAGATTTAATTGCTGAAATTATTTAAAGTCAATTTAAAAATAATAAACTTTATTTTGCATAAACAAAGAATGAATGAAAGAAATAAAAGCTCATTTGCAATTTATGTCCCGGAAATTATTTCTTTGGCCTTCTTACCAGGAAAAATACTTAACAGTAAAGAGATGCATTTATTTGAGATTGGATAGCTTTCAAATATGGTAATATTTTTAAATGAGATTTTAACATTGAAACTGAAATCATAGTATATAATTTGAACTCATTCTTGATCTTTAGCAAAGTACCCAGAAAAACTTAAAAATAAGGGTAAAGCATCTGGATTCCATGTTACAGTGGTCATTTAACTAAATATCTAAGGGATAACTATATATATATTTTCATATTTTTCACTTGTCTTCCTGAAAGATTCTCTTCTCTGAGAATTGACTCAAAGAACTTAGTGGACTATTAGTAGCCCAGTTCACACCATAATCTCTGATAACATCATAGACTATCCATATTGTGAAATTATACTATTCTGATGCATTATATAATGTATAGTCTTGAAACATGTTTATGAATAAGAGAATTAACAGTACTTCCTATTTCTAGCATATTTTCTGTGGTGTTGCTGCCAGGGAGCAAGGACAGGAGACTGCTAGGTCAGATCTTTACCTCAGAGAGAATATTGTGGATGCTTAATTCGACTAGAGGTAAGCTTATGTAAGGCGTTGAAGTCTGAGAAAGTCAGGCTGAAAAAAATTGTACAGTATAATCTGAGGTTGGTGGGAAATCTCTGCCTGCTGCTCTCTCATATAGTGATAAAATTATGTTTTTCTAGTGCATCATGAACTATTTCTAATTAACAAGCAACAAATCTACACAAATTCAAGCTGTTCATAGAATTCAGTGAAGATTTAAACACAATTTAGAGTCAATTCCAATTCACCAAATCTGTGTAGATAGTTATAAATAGTTAAATCTTTGGCAGGTAAGGAGTGAATAAAATCTGATTTCTCTCTCTTAATTAAAGAATATTGGGTTGATGTCTCTGATCTTTGAAATAAGGATCTAGAGAAATCTCAGTATGATGCTGAGTCAACAAAACTATTATTTCAGTAGAAATTCATTAATTAATTTGGGGGGGGGGGGAAGGGGAGGAAAGGGGAGGGGAGGAAAGGGAAGTTTTAAAGGTAATTTTGGCTTAATTATTGAGAATGAAAACAAATTGATCATTACCAGTGTGTCATGCTTTAGCAGAGAAACAGTAAGATGGGTGCTCTTCTATTACAAAGGTAATGTATCACACTTTTTCAAAAGCCAATGATATTAACACTAACATTTTAAATTCCTAAATATTCTTTCAAACTGATCTAAGGGTTTGGCCCAATGATTCTAGTAAGTATTTAAAAAAAGAAAAAGAAATGTATTTTAAAAGAGTTTATTTAAATATAAAAATATGTAAATAATAAGTATCTGAATCTGTACTTTGAATAATTAGAAACAACAGGATATTAATTCCTAAGCACTGAAAATATATTTTTTGTAAACAGAGACAGTAACTTGTGGTAAAAGTGGATCTTAGGAATGTTCTATAAATTTTCTAATAGAGTATACACAACTTTTCACCATTTATCTGCCATTAAGAAGCAGTAATCAAAATAATGTTTGAAATAGCTAAACTAGGTATTACTTATCAGTTAAATTTTGTAATCGTCTTGCGAACAATGAAAAAAATCTTATTTTCTGGATCTGCTCAGATTTTTCTGAAAGAGCTTGACTCAAATATTTGAGTATTTGAGGTTTTAAGTAAATGGCGGCAATAGAGCACAGACTGTTCTAGAACCCAAAGGGATGATACAATACTAGCTAAAGTGATGTGTCGCAGGAAGGGTGACACTGTACTGTCAGTGAGAATCACTGTTGAAGTTCAGATGAAAAACAAGATTACTCTGTTTTCCATCTTTTAAAAATCTCATGGAAGAACATCTCTACTGATCTCTGCCAGCACTAATGCTGAGACTGTGTTGTTCAGCATTTGGGCAACTTCAGCACCACAACATTAAAAAAAACAATCCTGCACTGGCTCTTCACTGTGTAATTCTCACAGATGCTGGTGGACATCCTAGCTGTACAGAGGGTAAAGGATAAAGTCAGAGCATAATGAATTTAACTCAGATGAGGGGGGCTGAGTTGTCAGCATTCTGTCTTATCTTTTTTATTTTTTATTTTTTAAAGTGGCATCTTTTTCTTCCTCAGGGAGATCTGCAGGCTGTGGCTTTTTGCCTTTGAACATCCTCAAGTCAAGCATCAAGTAAAGGTGATGAGGGTTAGGGAGGCTCCCTTGACATTTGGTGCACTGGCATCAGCCTTTGCAATTATGGGCCACCTTTCTAGCAGACGGTAATTGAAAAGTGTGAACCACATGGGCTCTAGTCAATAATAGCGTCAGCATACAAATGACACTGAGCTTTCTGTGTTCACCATTCACTGTTTTTGCTTTTCACCTTTTATCCTTCTCAGCATCATGACTTAATCCACTCTAATGAGGTGAGCTCTATTGCCAAAAATCAGCAGCAGCACAGCTCTCTTTTGGCACCACTTGGGGCTTGTAAGGAGTCAAAAAACAGTGAGTCTGTCGGTTTTCCAAAAGAGAAGACAGTGCACCCTTTGAAATCTCATCTTTTCTGAACTCTCTTTAGACTACAGGCCTCTTCCACACTTGCTGAGGAATGCGTCCCATCTTCTTCTTATAACTTGGTCCCTGTTAAGGCAGTACCAACCCAAGGTGACCAGAGTACCTGTGCTAGTTTAGTGCATGACTCTCCTAGCTTGAAGGTCATTATTGGTGGCCACATGTCACTGTTTACAAACAGCAGGTGACTGCCAACAGTGGTGAGTGTGTGAATTTCCTTTGCTCTCTTTTCCTTACCCATCTGTCCATGCTTCTGGAATTGTAAGTAACTATTTGTCAAAAGAGCATCAGACACTCTAAGATACTGTAGATGAAAGAAGATACAGAGAGGAAGTAACCAGCTACTTCCACGTGACTAAAAGGAAAACATTTAATTTTACAAGCACTTTATTATTTTTGTTTGTCATAACATTTTAACTTAAGGTCACAGAAGGGTACATTATCTATGAAGCACTTACAAAGCCTTGGAGTTAATGAGTTCTGTTTAGCTATGGGTTTTTCATCAGACTTCCAAATAGACCCAGAATAGAGCTCTGTAGAAATATCTGTAATAAATAAGTGCTTTAATAAATTGAGCTAAAAGAAATTCAGATCAAAAACAAAAACAAATAAACGTTTTATCTATAATTGTGTTAAGTGTTGATTCTTAGAAATGGGATGGTACCCTATCAATTATTTTAACTGCAATAGTAATTTCTATTTTTAAAGATGAGACCAGAGTCTGGGGATAGGGACGAAAAGAAGCAGAAATACAATAGAAAGTGTTTCCATGGGATTAGACCACATGGCTTCAACACACACGTATACAACCGAGGAAAGCAGAGAATTTTGCCTCTTACACTCCTTGGACCTCTCTCTCCCCTTTCTTCATCTCTAATCTGGTTTTTGCCAATTCCTTTTGATCTATCAGGGGCAGGCAAGTCAGGGCCATAAGTACAGATGGAGTAAATATGGAGATTAGCCTCTTCTTGTACTGCATTAGCTCCTAATACCTGATTAAGCCCAGAATCATGCAATTGTCTCCGTGTTGGCTATCAGAGTGGCAGAGCACAGAAGGGGGCAGGATGAAGGCTGATTTTGTAATGGATACTTATTTTATCCCGGTGCTCTAAGAAGATTAGGCCTGGGGTGTCACATTAGCCATGATCTCTGGGCCTTTGGTAGTCTCTTGCAGTTTTCAAACACCTCTGCTTCAGCCTTAGAACAAACAGGCAGCTTGGACGCAGTGGCCCCATGTTGTGGCATGAATAATTGCACACTGCAAACTGTTTGAAGATCACAAAGTGCTGTGTAAATTACCCAGTTTGGGCTTAGTAGAAGTGATTTGTGGTGACTTACTGAATCTTTTCACAGTTCGACATTAAACTTTCCACATTTCTCACTATCTGAGATGGAATGAAAGTTGATTCATATCTTCCTTTATTCTTATCAGATCAATCTTCATAAAGCCAGTTTGTATAAACTGCTGTACTGTATGCAAGCTCTGCATGCAGCACTTTGTCTTTGGTAAAGGTTCAATTCTATTTAGCTGAAACACCAAAAGATGTCTATTCAGCACAAATCCTAAATCAGCCCATGTGATGAATGTAAGGACATGTTCTAAACTATCTGTATAATACATGCCAAAATAGTACATGTGAAAACTTGCGCTATTTTTCTTCCCTGGAACTTTCCAGCAAGCATTCCTTTTTATTTAGAAATAAGATTCAACTTAATCAATGAGCAAGTGAAGTAAAAAAAAAAAAAAGAGAGAGAGAGAGAGAGAGAACAACTTTTCACTTGGGAAAAAAGTGAACTTTAATGCATACTAAGACTAGGAATATGAAAAAAGAAAAAGCAGTACTAATTGACATGAACATTGTTACTATTGATACCTATGATAAAATAATACATTTTCATTTTGTTATAAAATTTTATTTTAAAATATATGTATTTTTAAAAATAGTGGCCACTCCAGTCTATAAATTTAATTATATTGAAATAAGCTAGTAAGTCAAATATTTTCCTTTTATTGAACCGTTTTAAAGCATGCATAAACAAATGAAAATATAAGGAACCAGTAAGAAGCATTATATTAATAAACAAAAGTTCATAAAATAAAACTCTATGGTCATAGTTAGTTAGTAATAAATAATCTCTGAAGAAAAAATATTTTTTGTTTTCTTGAGTTTTAATGCCTTTTTGTGACTGATGATGAAAAATTATTTAATTTTCCTGGGGCCAGAGGGAAAAGAGAAATGCAATCTGGCCTTCCATTTTTTGTTTTGTAAAAATTGAAACATTGTGGACATGGACATGTATACTTTTATGGTCAATTCAAACCAATTATACATCAAGAAAGTAAAACAAAAACAAAAACAAAAACAAAAAAAAACCATGCAGAATGCTAATAGTAAATTATAAGTAAAAATAAATTCTAGTTAAAAAAATGAAGATTTTGTGTTCATAAAATATGGCCATTTCAATAATCATTTTTTACAATTAACTGTCAGCAATTAGGGCTATCGTCAAATTTAAGTATGCAGTTCATTCCTAAAGTAATGCCTCCAATTTATCTCCATGCAAACTACAACAGATACAAAGAGCACAATAAGATTATTTGATTGAACAAATTCTCAGCACAAAATGCTATTTTTCAGCATAGGCATTACCATTAGCTATGCATTTTCACCTGTGTTGAACAACAGCCTACATGCCACATTTGTACAAATGTGCACCAGTGGAGGCGATCCACTATTTGACAGCTGCTATGATGACATCTTTGCCAGCAAAATGTTGCCCAAGCATTCCAGCTTTTACTGTGCTCACATGCACTGTTTGGTCTCCATCAATGTTCAGCAAGCACTGATGAATATGCCATTTCTTCCACATGGAGGAATTCAATGACATATCTTTGCTTCATACACACTTCCATGCCAGACATCATTCTGTCAGATTGTCCCTCTGCTGCCATCTGTCTCACAGCAACAAAATGTAATGGAATATTGGTGGGAAGGTTCATCCTCTACTGCCATACCACCAACATCTGCCTCTTGACATCGTGAGTCAACATAATAAAGTAGGAGGCATTACTTTTGGAGCAGCCTTCATGTATGCATGTTGTTATAATTACATTTTTGTTTCCCTCTTCAGTCTTAGTAAATAGTTTTTGTTTCAAGCCATAAGTTATATTTTGTTTCCAGTTTTCTTCCTCATCCAACCAAAGGGCAGTGAAAGAACAACTGTGTGGTGTTTTGCTGCATGTCAGGTTAAACCACAGTGCAGGTAAATATACCTTAAAATTACAATAAATTACGAATGGAAAACCAGTGTGGTTATTATACAGACAATTATGCTTACAAATCTGGTAAGGTATCTGGAAGGATTCATCACCTGGTAAAGCATCCTAAAAATCCAAGTGTAGTTTTCTTTTTGTCTGAGAGAGGAGGGGCACTCATGAAATTTGAAATCAGGTGAGAAACTTAAGAGATTTTAGCCTGAACAGATGAAGTCACTTCTTGTATTACTTACTTTGTAACTGACTGGAAAATGTTGATAGTCAGTCATATTTAACAGGGAAAAAAAAAAAAAAGAAAAGATGTTTCCAATGGGAATCCAGAGGGACCTAACAGTGCTCAGAAACTATGGTGGTACATGTCAGGGATAGCACAGTGGACTGCCACTACAATTAAGATTTTCTGATCCCCCATGATGCCCTGAGAAAGTGAGGGAAATTTGTTAGATATGGACACATTTTCCTTGGACTTGTCCAGGAAGAGATTTTGAACTTTGTCCAGGTGGGACTTTTTCTTTCAAGGACTCTCCTAGACCTTGTATTCAACAAGCCTATCCTGCCTATCACAATGAAGTTACAAACAAACTTATTAAAGCAGCTGGATTAGTTAACTTACAACTCAGTAACATGTAAACTAGATTGAATACAGTTTACAGTTGTTGTCAGTCTTTCCCAATACAGGCATTATTCATACATTTCCTAGATAGGCATTTAAACTCATCAGGTGCCAAAATAAAGATCAATAACATCAATACTAGTATGGCACAACAAGAGTAGTGTATCATCACTTGGTTCGGTGAGCTTTTCCACACTGAAAATGCAATATAAATTACTCAGAAGAGTAATCATAATCTGTTTAGGAAGCAGTACACTAATAAATAACTTTTCTTTGAAAAGGAACTCCTTCTACGATGACTGTTTTTAATCTGGCAATTTTTGTACTGAGAGATAACTGCAATTTATTCTATACTTCTTACTGAAGGCAAATTCACTCAAACATCCATTGATTATTCACCCTGGAAATTTCATCATTTAAATATTTTAGCAGTAAAAGTGAAGAAATAAAACATTGTACTTAATGGGTACCTCTCTGAGGTTTTGGCAGCTATTGTATGTCGCACATTTAAGTTTTAATTAATTGATGTGAGACTTATAAGGAAAGAAATAGATGTGTTGTCAGCATCTCTTCCAATCCTAGGACTGATATGCTTGGTAACTTAGTAAATCTGACATGATATTTCTCTTAAGGACCTCTGGTACACTTTCCATAGAACACATGCATTAAGTTCACTATATCAGCAGTATCAGCACCTCATGGCCCTCACAGCCTTGTGTAGTTCTCTATTGATCTGTGAATTAATCGAATGCCAGTTTTTTTGTTTGTTTGCTTGCTTGTTTTAAATGACTAGTTGCATGTCTTGATAATTCTTCTCACTAGTATAGGAAAAAGACTGTCTTCTGGAGGACCACCTATCCTTGCTTAGTACAATTCACAGATCTGCTAGCAGGTGGCGTTATGAGCAAGGAAAGTTCTGGGAACCAAAACAAAATTAAAACCTGTTGTTGCTATTCATTTCAGTGGTGGAACAGCTGGGGTTAAGGCCTTCATGGTTTTCCTCTATCATTTGAGTCTTGAAGATGCATTTCAAAGCTCAAG
Organism: Gallus gallus; assembly: GCF_016699485.2. NCBI lineage: Eukaryota > Metazoa > Chordata > Aves > Galliformes > Phasianidae > Gallus > Gallus gallus. Next base: position 86,622,675 of record NC_052533.1, read on the forward strand.
ACCTATCTTTCTAGATTAGCGTGCAGTCCTGACTGATTATCCCCCCAAAATTGCCATGTAATTAGTTCACTTATCTTTGCTTTCCTAACCCTTTTGTTTAGAAAATCTACTCATCTTCTTTAAACTTGTCTTCAGATGATGCTGTGTCACTATCTAGTTCACACATGACCAGCAAAAAACTTGAAGGTTTTCCATACTCCTTCAGACACTGTGGAGTGCAAAGTATGTTATTCACTGACTATTGGTAAGATTGGCTAGAATTAACATCTTTTTTTCAGCAATTCCTATTTGCTGTGAAAATTGAATTTAACACTGCAGTCTCCATTTCAATATTTCAGTAACCTCAGTCAATTATTTAGTGGTCTATTCAAATAAGGAATACTGTTCAATTTCATAAAAATTACAGTTGCATTTTAAATTCTTCTTCATAATTAAGATCAGACATTATGGGTTAAAGTTATGTAATAATGCAGTTCACTCAGTCACTTAGCTGATAGTTGGTGTTTTCCTAATAGTCTGCTTGTATAACTGTGAAAGCTAAGTTAAATATGCGGAGAAGTACAGCTAAGATGCTTAGCTTCTGCAGAATTAAGGCATTTATAATAACTCAACATGAGTATCAGTTTCCAGTTCTTTGAGGAAATAAAGTATTTTATTGAATATGCTGTCCTTTTTTCATATTTTTTTCATTTGGATATCTCCACATAATATCTAATAATATCTGTAATGTAGTACTATAGGTTCTGGGACTATAGGTTAAATCAAATTTGTGCACTTTCTTTCACTCTGGTCTCAAACTTTTAAAAGATCAGTCAAAAAAAGTAGAAAGAAATTTTATCTATCTTTTTAACACAATTAAATTCAATAGTTCTTCCCATCTTTTGCTTATGCGTGCTACTCTAGGTGGCAAAAGAATTGATGTTACATGCCTATTGAGTTTATTCTAATGCATGTATATGAGCAATATCAAATTAGTCTAAAGTATGCAATTCTGAAAAAATAGTGGCCTGATAAAAATATGTTAATTTGATCTATCCATATAATGTGATGTTCTGACTAACCATAGATGATTAAGTTATAAGATGCACTATAATGGAAAAGTGGTACAAATGTCACTAACAGAAAGATAATTTAGAAATGCCCTGCTTCACATTCTAGAAGCAGACATATTATTATTATATATAAATGAACAATAATTAAAAACTGTTAAAATATTTGTATAATTTCAAATTCAATTATTGAAAGTTAGGAAAGGCCAGAACTGGAATTGCTTCTGAAGATATTTCATAAACATAAACCTTTTCCCTCCTTTTATGCTACAAACACCTTTGGATTATTAGAGGATCTCATCATTGTTTTTTTCTAAAATGACTTGCCTTTTACAGTGCACGTGATGAAAAAAGACCTGAGAAAATCAGATCTGTACAATGAAACCTGTTACTGTGGGATATGCACCTTGTTTTCTTTTAGTTGCTGGATTGTGTATAGGAAATTTTGACAATGACTCTTCTTTAGTGTAGATTTTTTTTTTTTAATTCAGTATTTAATTATGCTAATTTGTATGAACAAAATCCCAAGGAAACATCAGACAATTCCATTCCTGCACACACTCACTCCTGTTTTTCTTTGCCAAGTATACAGATGCATATACTGATACCTACCACCTACGCCTCTACTTGAATCAGATAAGCTTTTTCACAGATTCCATTTCCAGTCTTATGCCAAAATCTTTCACTGCACAAAAAAAAAGTTCTTTCAGTTTTACCTGGCCATCCTCACAGATCTACAAGACCTCACTCGTTTCCTCAAAAATGATGTCTCAAAAGAGATAATTTTCTCCAGACTTAAGGGGTGTAGAATAAGAGATGCTTTTCATACGAATTTCTAGCAAGGGCCTGTGCAGCATTTTAGTCAACAATGTTAAACAGCTTCAGGAACTGATTTAGATAAGGCTATCTTCTTGCAAAAAGAAAGACAACAGATAGCTAATGAGTATTGTGTATTAAACATAACTCGTCTTCAAATAAGATAATGAGATCAAAATTCTTATGAGAATCATGACGACACTAGTTGCTCATGGTGTATAAATGTAATATTCCAGACAATAAATAGTAAGTTTTGAGTTAAAGACGAGGGAAAGTTTCCCAAGTAGAAGTCTTATGATTATTCCTATCAAAGTAACTATTTTTCATTAATTGATAATTAATTGAAAAACAGTAACCTAAAATACTATCAGCCACTATGTTTTGCTTCTTCTCAGAAAAACTGTTCATTCCACAATGGAAATCCAGTACTCTTTCTTCTCTCTTGATTTAAGCAATACGTTTCAAAACTTTTCTCTCAGAAAGTGGTCAGGCACCAGAATGGCCTGCCCGGGAAGGTGATGGATTCGCCATCCCTGGCAGTGTTCACGAGGCATCTGGATGAGGAGCTCCGAGATATAGTTTAGTGGCTTGTGGTAGTAAGGGTAATAGGAGGATGGTTGGACTAGATGATCTTGTAGGCCCTTTCCAACCTTGTGATTCTGTGATTCTATGATTCATTCCTTGAAGTGATATGCAGTTGCAATGGTTTAAGTCATTAAGATGAAATTTTGGAAAGATTTTTTGAATATATATAAAAACTTCCATTAATATCTCTAACAGACAAAAACTGTAAGTAGACAACATTTCCTTGATTTTGCTGAGGGTGTGGATAAAGTTCCAGATTCCCCAAGTGAAATCATGAGGAATTTGCTTTTTCTTCTAATCAATATAGAAGAATTCAGACTTATGTCTTAGAAAAGAAAGAAACTGAATATGAAGCTCAAACCTTGTCCCCTGAAACAGCATCAGGCCATGGACTCTTTCCAGAGTTTCAAAGTCAACAAAGATAATAATGCTTTACAAGCAGCAACAGCTCTGGTTTTGCTGAAAAAATACCTGCAGTACACACACAGGAAGAAGAAAACAGCAAAGAACTTGTTTAGGGGCTAGTCACAGCTTAGAAGCAAAAAGAAATATTGTAATGGATAGTACAGTAAACTCAGCTATACTGCCCTTTTCACCCATGTGCATAACTCTTCAGTTCTTTTTTGTTCCCAAACACTCCAAATGTCCTTTTGTCTAAGACAGACAACATCACAATGGTTTTACTAGATGTCTTACACTTACATGCAGCCCTATTAAGCTGAACATGCATGTGATAGGTTGATAAGAAAAAAGTAGTTTTATTTGCAAGATAGTAAGGAATATTATAAAAAATTGTAAAATGAAATAAAACAAATTCCCTGTGAAGTAAAATGTCTCTGCGTAATAAAAAACCTCTCATTGCTAATTATCTGGTTAATGCTGTCAGTAGAGAGGCCAAGGAAATGAAGAACAGAACTACCTTCTCAATCCACATGCTACCTCCAGGGCACGACAGAAATATGTTGGCAGAAGAGTGAGGAAACTTGCCCTAGTGCTCCTGGGCTATGCCTAGGGACGTCTTTTTTTTTCATGTGCAATAAATATACTAAAAATGGCATAAAAAATGATGAAACATCTTGACAGCCTCTTTTAAAGTTTGTCAAAGATTTAATAAACTACTAGAAGTGCAGCAAGCCTGTCAAGATGTAGATGGCTGTGTGCCTGAAAACCCTTATATGCTGTCCATTACCACTGCTAATCCAGCCTCAGGCTGGATTAATTTGTATGATGTTAAAAAGCCCTTCCAGCTATCCAAAGGTGTCAAAGTAAGCTAGCACAGACAGAATGCTTGGGAATACAGCCATAGCCATTGCACTGTGGGAATACAACCAGGTGTCCACTGTCTTAACCCTGTACTAGTTTGTCTACAATATCAAGACTATATCTCGCCCTCCTGTGCAGACACAGAAAAATTCAAGTTAGAAAGAGCTATTCTGGTGCTGAAGAAAGAAACTTCCCCAGACTTTGAGCAGATCAAAGAGCACCTTAAGGCTGAGAGTGCAGACACCTATTACTGTTGATAGCAGAGATAGAAGAGACTTCCATTTGTTTCAAAAATAAAAAGGGACGTTTTGAAGTCCAAAATGGGATGAATTTAATAGGTATTCTTATATTTAGGCCTATTGTTTCTCTTTATCCTTACAAGTGACAATAGGAAAAACACATATCAGAGTAAATTCTCATATTAAAATATTTGCATGAGCATCACAATGGTACCATAAATAAGAAAATTCCTTTAGTCTGGATTTCTAAATAATCTTCACAAGCCTAAGGAGGGAGAACACATACTTAAAGTATAAATGAACATGCCAACAGTGACACCTCATCAAAAATTTTGCCTCGCCGTTTGTTTAAAAAATAGTCTTCTAAAAACAAGACTTTCTGTTAAGACATAAAAAATATGGCAACATATTTTTCTAACTAGCTTCTAACATTGTTCATAGGAAAAATTTTCAGAACACCAGGAAAAAAAATGATAGAAACTGTAAGATTTTTATGTTACTTATTCCTCAGACTTCAGTGCCAAAATCCTAACATTACAAATAGATATATTTTTAAAGAGGAAATTCTAGAATTCTTATATAATTTTTTTCATTACAAGACATGGAACCATGAGAATTATGCTGTTAATATTAATGGAATTAGCAACTTAGTTTTTATGCTTCAGGAAATAAAATGGAGTTGCTAAATTACTTTTCTTGCTATCAATATCTGGAAGGCCTGTTGCCAGTACAGTAGTCCTTCCCAGTCTGAACAATTTTATAATGGAAATGTTATGCTAAATACTCTATATTTCCTTGGTTAGTTTCTATACTAAAGAATTAGTTCAATTAGAAGTAACTGAAGGGGAACAAGCATCAACCCTGTTGCATGGTATGGCAATTTAGAAATATGACTCTCTTTCCTAACTATATATTCTGAAGTTCAAATATATTTCTTGTAATTAATTGAAAATTCTATTTCAAAAAGAGAACCATGCATTTTTGTGTCCTATACCTATGTTACTTTTCAACCATTAAAACATGAAAGTTGACTTATAGATGACTGTCCACCTAAGCATTTTGGGATTTGTGGTGTCCTGAATTTGGCCAGTAGCTGAGCTACCACCCAGATGCTTGCTCACTTGTCCCTAGCAGGGTATGAGAAAGAATGAGAAGGGCAGAAGTAAAACAAACTCATACTTCAAGATGAAAGCAGTTCAATAAGTGTAGAAAACACTCACAAAATATTGACGCAAAGGCAAGCACCTAAAATATCACACCAGCAGGCCAAAGCCCAGACCGTCTTTATGCAACGGCTTCACTGAAAGATTACTCCTCCCCATTTTTATTGCTGAGCACACCATCATCTGGTATGAAATATCCCTGTAGTGAGTTCAAGTCTGCTGTCCTGGCAGCGTTCGCTGCCAGTGTCTTGCACACTTCCAGCCTACTTGCCTGTAGGCCCTGATGCTGTTGAGCAAGAATTGTTTTGCAAAAACTAAAAGATCAGTGTACTGGTTTAGTCACACCTTTAAAACACAGTGACAAATGGACTGCTATGAAGAAAAGTAACTTCTTCCCCACCAGAATTAGTTTATGGAAAAAGCAAACATTTCAGGCACTGAAAGGTTTCCCATGACAGGCACCAAGCATACACACACTGCCTAATCCAGAAGGGGGGAGAGAGAAATGCTCGTAGATTGCAGTTCATAGCATGACATGCCTGGATAAAGTTTTAAAAGTTACAAGAGTAATAGTTATTTCTTGATTCTTACTTGGACAACAAAATCTGCCAAGTTCAAGAAAAATCCAACTGAAAAAAACACAAAAAGATGCAAGAGGTACTAAAGAAGGAAGGTTAATAAAGGAAAGAACAGAGAATGAGCAAGTTTCCAAAAGTTTTAATGCAGGAGTAAACTGTGCCAAGTAACCGTATGTCTCTCGGAATTTATTTGTTCCCTTAGTTTCATTCACTACCTGTCCCTGTAGAGTCCATTCTTTTGGAAAACTGCAGATATTTTGCCACAGCATATGTATCATATAAATTGATTTTGAGTAACTTGACTTGCCACAGTTTTTTCACTATTTGTGTGCACTACTACTCATTTGCAGAATAAATATCACTGAAGATGTCAGGGCTTGAATATTACTGGAGGCTGTAATCATGTGACCCAAAACAAGCAATGAAAACCAAAATTGATATAGGGTGCATTATGGTAGGTTTATAAAACTGGAAATAAGCATAACCAAGATGAAAACAAAATTGTTTATAAACATAACTGATTATTTAGTTTTTTGGACTAATGTTTGACCCTTGGAATATACAGTCAATATCCTCCTGGAAGACAAGAGCACTATGCAGAGGTAGCTTGGGGAGCCATCCTTCTAGATCCATTGCCAGGGCACTGGAGTTAATTTATCTAGTCTACCAACATGAGGTAGGACAGTCGCTCAAAATAGAGTGTTAATAAGTAAAGGAAGAATTCGAGCTGCTTATGCTAGAGAGTAATACAGAATAGAAATGATAATGGTGGAATAAATAACAGAAAAGGAGTGCGTTTCATGCAGAAATTATCAAACATCAGTAACTATTAACAAAATCACATTTGGGTCACAGCAGTGTACACTAATTGTATGATACCAAGAGTTACATGAGAACATTTATATAATACAGTGCTTGTGTTAGGGGCATGGAACTGTAGAATTTGGATGTTGCAAATAGCTTTTCTTGTACTTCTGATTGTTAATATGATTTACAAGAATGTCTTACTAAAGAAGTATAAACAAACTGGAAAATTCTCAATACTTATTAGATCATGAAAACAACAAAAAACCACCACTATTTTGGGTTACATGTTTTGAGGAATAAACAAACCGGCCTATGAAAAACTAATTCAGTGATATTCTAAAAATCAAAAGCTGTTTTAATTTCTAAATAATTTTACTTTAACTTACCATGTAGTGTAGAAAAAAAAAAGGGTGAAAATTACTCATCTGAAGTGGTTCGGTGAAGTACAGAACCCACATTTCTGTCATTCTCAGTTCTGGTAATGTAGTATATTCTGTTTTCTACTCATACTACATTAAGAGAATCAAGATCATGGTAGAGACAATCAAGAGAGGATACAGTTTGTCTCAGGAACAGTTCTGAAATAGCTCAGCCTTCTGTAGAGGTTAGTGTAAAGCCAGATTTTACCGATACAGAGATCACATTAGGTAATGCAGGCTTAGATATAGAGTCCTTTGTCATAACTGTGCTCCATCTTCTAATCATCTTGCCTCCGATTTATTAGCCTGTTTGCTGTTCTCCCATCTCTAGTTGCAGAAGAGGGACTGTACATACTGGTTAGCAGTCATGCTTAAAAGTATATTTTTTCTTCTGCGTTTTGGTCACATATGGTTTTGACTTGCTGTTTTAACTGAAGATGGGATGGAGGCTGTCTGATAACTTTTACCAGCTGAAGAGTGAGCACACTCAGCTACGTTCTGATCTCACCAAGTCACCCCTTGTAAGGTAGGAGAGGCAGAACCATACTAACAGGATTTAGTCATACTTGCAGCATGGAAGTTACGTGAGTCTGGGTCAGTATAAGCTGATACTACCTACCTAATTAAACCACAATACTATGCAGCTGACTACGGTATTTGTGTGTTTATGGTTCTCCTGTAAGTCTTGAAACCTGGGCACATTCTCCATTTGTTACAAGCTTTTCTGATCTGAAACAACAGTCTTGGATAGATAGACAGTTATGTTTATAAAATCTTGGAAATTCAGTAGCTGTACTTCTGTTGACATTTATGGATTGTATGTGAGCATATACACACACAAAAATAGGGCCTCTGCTGAAGTTAGCTTTTCAAAATATGGATATCCTTGATTAATAATGTTACTCATTATTATGTAATCAAAGAAATATGCAAACAGTATGGTATACTGTTTGCTTTTGATTGTCTATCTAAGCCAATGACTGAATTCAAAACTAGACTCCACATTACAGCAGTCTACATAATCTTTACTCACATCCATAATGCTAGTGCAGAAAGGAGGAGAAGGGAAAAGGGAAACTATATAAAAGAGGATAATCTCAACAATCAAAGCACAGGGGAATTGCCTGTCCTGAAACAACCAAGGAAAAGTGGAGAAACTGAATCCAAAAGCAGTGTGCCATAGCCAGAGGTGTCAGAAATAATACCATTTGACTCAAGCTTGACAATTTACTGTAGTAGTAACTCTCCTCTAAACTTTGTACATTCCTCATGGCAATCCTATTCTGTCCTATTATAGAAGCTGTATGTGCATTAGCATGTCTCTTTCTCTTTTGCTACTTTTACAGCTATGATAATCAAGTGAGGAATCGCAGTCACAGCCTTTGCAAAATAATTTAAAATAAAGCTGTACATATCATAAAGCATATAAGCATATTTCTGTCTTGTTTAATTGGTAAATATTATATCTACAAGCTTTTTCTAACTTTCCATAAAGAATAAAAGCATAAGTAAATTTAAAAAAAATAATCAAAATACAACCAGAGAGCAGCTGCAAGTTTGATCTTTCTCTATACCACAAAAGAGAAAGAGTGACTGCAATACTATAAGCAAGAATTTCAACTCCTTTTTAGAAATTTTGTATCAGAACCATTCCACATTCCAGAATTATGCAGATGGAACACAGTGAGGATGGAAAATCAAATATTAGCACAGAATAAAAGTATAGAGGTTGTAGTAGAGTGCTGCCTCACCCACAGCTATTGTAAGGTGGAGAACAAAGCCTCATTAAAGTAAATGAATAACTGCTATGGCCCACACTGACTTCTCTTAAAGCAAGTCCTCTCTGGTTCAAATGAAAATGAAGTGCCTTGTTATCCATATCAGCAGTTAACTCTGACACTATGCTTATGTACATGGTTTATTTAGGACAAGGAATGAAAATTTTTTTCATTTACCTTCCTTCACAAACGAACTCTTTGAACTAGTACTCTTATTAGTCTTCATAACTTCTAAAAAAAAAAAAAAATGTAAAAAACAAAAGCAAACTATACCAAACCAAACAACAACAACAAAAAATCTTTTTAACAAACTGATCATAAATATGAGGGCTCCTCCTAAATTATGCCTCCTATCTTATTATGTTGGTCCTCAATATCAGACCAGGAGGTTGGAGGTTGATACTATGGCAGTAGTGGTTGAACCTTTCCACCAACATTCTGCTAACTTTTGTTGCTGTGCAAAAGATGATAGCAGAGAGGCAGTCCTGCATAATGGCATCTGACATGAAAATGCATATGAAGTAAAGGTGTAGAACTGAATACCTCCATGTGAAAAAAATGGCACCTACTGACATTCATTAATGCTTGCTGAACGTAGATGGAGACCAAACAGTGGATGTGAGCACGATGAGGCAGTGGGTGGTGCATTTCAACAGTGGCACCAGTTACAGTGGTTCATCTCCTTTGGTACAGATTTTTATGAGTGCAACATGCAGACTCTTCTTCATTGCTGGTAAAAATGCATAGGTAATGGTAGTGACTATGCTGAAAAAAAGAGTTTTTTGTGGGTGAGAATTTGCTCTATCAAATAATGTTATTGTGCTCTTTGAATCTGTTGTTGTTTCCATGGAAATAAATAGGAGGAATTACTTTCAGAGTGTCTTATATATATTCAAATGGAGGGGCTAATGTTCTAAAGAACTGAGGCAGAGGGTAAAATAAGACTCAGCTGTGGTCATCCAACAATTTTTCATGAACGCTACAGGCTTGGGGCAGAGTGGCTGGAAGACTGTGTAGAGGAAATGGACCTGGGAGTGTTGATTGACACTAGACTGAACATGAGCCAGCAGTGTGCCCAGGTGGCCAAGAAGGCCAGTGGCATCCTGGCTTGTATCAGAAATAGTGTGGCCAGCAGGAACAGGGAAGTAATTACACCCCTGTACTCAGCACTGGTGAGGCCGCACCTCGAGTACTGTGTCCAGTTTTGGGCCCCTCACTGTAAGAAAGACATTGAGGCCCTGGAGCGTGTCCAGAGGAGGGCAGCAAAGCCGGTGAGGGGTCTGGAGCACAGGCCTTATGAAGAGCGGCTGAAGGAGCTGGGGTTGTTCAGTCTAGAGAAGAGGAGGCTCAGGGGAGACCTTATTGCTCTCTATAACTACCTGAAGGGAGGTTGTGGTGAGCTGGGGGTCAGCCTCTTCTCTCGTGTGACTAGTGATAGAACGAGAGGGAATGGCTTCAAGCTGCGTCAGGGAAGATTCAGGCTGGACGTTAGGAAATTCTACTTCTCTGAAAGGGTGGTCAGGCACTGGAATGGGCTGCCCAGAGAGGCAGTGGAGTCACCGAGCCTGGTAGTGTTTAAAGAACGTTTGGATGTTGTGTTGAGGGTCATGGTTTAGCGAGAACCATTGATGAAGGACGAATGGTTGGACTGGATGATCCTGTGGGTCTTTTCCAACCTTAGCGATTCTATGATTCTATGATTCTATGATTCTTCTAACCTGCTTCTCTGCCGTTTTAGACCAGTTGCATGCAGATCGTGCTTTTCCCCATAACTCTTTGAATTTCTCCCTCTCCCCCTCTTTCAAGAAATGAGTAGTCTTCTCTAGACTACAGCCAATAAGAGTGGACAGCAGGACAGCATAGTCCTTCAGATATTCACATCAGTGCTCAGTTCTCTTTTCTGAAATGGCATTTGACTGACATAAATGTTGAGTAATAGAATCATAGAATCAGAATCATAGAATCACAAGGTTGGAAAGGACCTACAGGATCATCTAGTCCAACTGTCCTCCCCCTACCATTGCTACCACAAAATGTAATGTAATGTTGGGGTAATGTTTGGAAATATTTTGTATAATCTATCATTGTCCTGGCTTTTGCTAAAGAAATCTTTACATAGGTAATTCTAAAATGCTTTGATACTTGCTTTATCAATGATTCCTTGTTGCCATCAAAAAGAGAGACTAACTGGTGGTTTCAGGGTAAACCAAAGAATAAATAAAAGAACGTGCAAGTTCATAGCAAGTAGTACAAATCACACTAGTAAGTGTTTGGGATACCATAAGTAGTTTTAATCAAAGTTAGAGAGTAGAAGTACATGTGTTCTTCATGATTTTAGCCTAAGAGTTCATAGGTTACTTTAAGCATATGGGGCTGGACAGATTTTATGGAACTATGTATTCCTTTCCTGAGCCAACAATATGTTTTTGTAACAAATGTCATCTTACCTGTTATTTAAAATCTCCACATGTGAAGGTTACACAGCCTCTGCAAACAATCTATTCTATTACACTTAACATATCATTACATTACACCTAGTCTTCAAGTTTGGTTTCTCTTATTACAGTTTGATACATTACTTCTCTTGTGCTCACTTTCCCAGCTTGAAGAAGTTCTTTCTGTCATCTCTTGGAAGGCATTATCCCTACATCTCTGATTCATGGATCTCTTCTTAGCTCTTTCTAAGCAGCCCACATCTTTCCTGGAGCAATGCATAGGACATTCAGGTCCAAAATGCTAACCAAAACATAACTGCAGAACAACACGTACGAAAACCTTTAATCTCATTCACATTTACTGTTTCTGAAACACTGGACTATGATAACAATATGCAGTATACTCCTTCCCAAATCTTCAGATTTTGAGCAGAATATCAATATCTCAGTCATTTCAAAGCATTTCAGAAACCAGAGAGATACAAACTGGAGCCCTTTCTAATAATCCAATTGCAAATCTTGGGTTACTAGTGGACTGATGAGGAGACAGATCTCTGTCTAGAACTGTCCTCCAGAGAAGAATAAGTATTAGGATAAACATATGGAATTAACCATTTCCCCAAGTATGCAGTTCTGTATATTGTTTAAGAGCCAGCTGTCCTGAGTTGGGGGGCAATGAGGAAAACTTTCCTGCATTCAGACTGGGACATTATTATATGTTAGCTTCAAACAGTAACAACAGATATCCACACATCGATGATAATTAGCAGTTTGAAGTTTGGTATGACGTTGAATACTCTTCTTTCAGCTCCAGTTACTGAGATTCATCTCTCCATTCTTTTTAACATCTTCCTCTAATTTCTTACATAGTTAAATATTATTTCTATTGCATCCTGGATTTAAGTTGCTACTACTTTCTCATAATGTCTCAATCTCCATAAAAATCTCACAAATATCAAAAATATGTGTCCAAGGAAAAAAAATTCGGAAGAAATTAACTTTGTGCCAACACTGTTGAGTATTAACATGAATATGTATCTTTGGAAAAGAAGTCTGAACAAGTTCTTCTGCCTTTTGCTGCTTGCAGTTTCAAGGAGAATTAAATTTTCCCGTATCATATTAACTACAGCTTCACTCATGATATCTGAATATACTTATGCTATTAATAACAGTCTGCATTTGCAAAGATAAGCTAAGTCTTCCTCTGCTTAGGCTCTGAAACACTTACCTGATCCTGCTACATTTTCCCTTGGTCCAAGTTCTTACACAGACAACTTGTACTTTTTAGATTCCTGTTTCTAGTCTTACAGTCTTACGTAGTAGATGAGGAGAGGGAATACATGAGAGAAATAATCAGTCTTAGCTATCATCTTCATTAGCTTTTCTTGAAATTCCATAATCTTCTTTATTTTTTTTTTCCATTTCTTCTTTTATTTTTAACAATAACAGTACAACCATTATGATTTCCTGAAGTCCACTGTGACCCTCAGCAGAAATTTCTGGCTACCACTCTATTTAGTGCTATTCTTTGTTTTTCAGGTTTAAATGTCATCTACATGCTTTATTTCTTTGTGTAGAAGATTTCCAAAGATTTTTAGCCCTTATATAAATACACATATATACTTATAAACATCCACTTTCAGATATTTTCAAGATACATTATATTCCATTTACAAAAGGAGGCCACATTCAGCAGAAATCAAACATAATTACATTATTCACGCTTTCCTAAAGAAAAACTTCTGCACCTATATCCTCTCTATCAATTTAGTTACCATAGTAGAGTCTTAACAGGCAAACCTCTCAAAGATGTGAAGAACCGTTGTTCCAGAGACAAGAAACTGATTCTCCAGTTGTTCCCAGGAACAGTCAAAAAGCAGAGATGGTGCATGCAATATTTGATAATAAAGGAGTAACTTAGCATCTCATTTCTCATCCTGAGAAATCCTGATTTCTCATCCTGAGCTTTTTTAATGACTCAGGCAGCACAAGGAGTATTTCTGAAAGCAAAGAGGGTTTTAGAGTTAGTACTCATTCCGTGACTGACTTATTCTGAGACTGGTAACAAGGGTTGCAGAGTCTGTGAAACAGGCACTGCACTCTTGTGCACTGAACTAAAAGAACTGGTCATTGCTTTAGCTGTGTGATATTGTTTTTGACTTGGACAAGTAATTTACTTGGTGCCTCTGTTTGAAAGGCAGAACTGACTAATAGATTCATAGTACTCTATTTTAATATCAGGTAGGGGTAACTGAGACAAAAGTGTGATAAGTTCCACAATTCCCAGTGTAAATACTTACTATAAGTACTGATAAGAAATGTTATGGTATTATCACACACTCATTGACTTACCTCCATTCTAGCTGCTATTGAAAATTCATCTATTGTAATAGAGCAAAATAATTCTGTTAGAAAATATAACCGTGAGGAAACAATAAAACTGTGCTTTGTCATCTAGCTCCTTTATGCAAGGCACACATTTGAGGGGATATAAATGGTACTGAATAAGCAACTCTGACTCCAATAACCACATAGGATTCATGTAAGAGAAGTCTTCTATGGTTTGACAGATGTGTGGGGGACTTTGCAAAAGCAGGAGAAATCTGCCCAAGCAGGTGGTCCCCTTTGATCACAACAAAGTGCTAAGTATATGGTAAAGTTATGACACATCAGCTATTTGCAAAATTATTGCAGTGAAAAATGTGCAAATTCAAGGAATGCCACCAACTACTGTCTTAGAAAACTAAATCACAAAGCAAGAGTTTGCGAAAACAAGCCTCTATTTATTTGCTTCCCTGATAATCCCACTGACTCCAAATACACACACACACACACACACACGCACAAAACCCTCTACATGAATAAACCTGCTGTATCTTTGCTTCAGTTTCTAACATAGTATCACCTATACTTTCATTTAAACGTGGCTTACATCACACAGAACATCTATGTGAGAAATATTTTATTAAAAGTATGCTGGAAATTTTTTCTCTTTGACAGAATTGTTGAATTGTTGAGACTACCACCAGCGAGTACATTTAACAGCATATATGAATACCTGTGAGGTGGAGCCTTTTTTTATTCCTCTACGGCAATCTGCCATTGATACACAAGTTTTGTTTTTAATGACCTTATTTTCAGTGAGAAACATAATCAGATTTTTATAATCAATAACACAAATGTTATTTTGATGACACCAGTGCAGGGGCCATGAATATGATATTGTGACTATATATTCTCCAGGATTCCTAACTGAATGTGTTTACAAAAGTGATTTCTTTAGTTTTTCCATTAACATACACAATTCCCCTTCTGCAGAATGCTTCTATTTCTTTTCATGATAAATGTAAAAACAACATATAATGTCTGAGGCCAAACAATGAAATAGCGATCTAAAAGGCTAAAGACCCTTTGATCAGGGTATTAAAGGCTCTTCACAGAAAACCTGTTGTGCTTCCAAAGTTTTATGTTAAAACTTAATATGCTTAAGACAATCAATCTCAGCTGAACTAGACCTTTGATAATTTCGTTTCTATCATCAAACAAGCCTTATGGGGTTGAGTGTAGTGGTAGTTCATAATGAAGCACTTCGTATAGAAGCAGCTGTCTCCTCACCTGTTTCCCAGTCCATCCAGAGGCCTGGAGAAATTCTTCAATTTAGCAAGCAAACTTAAGTCATTATTAGAAATGACAGGGAAACCTGATGAAATTGTACCTTCAATTGGAAAACAAAATTGCAATCAGACCAACATGATTTCCTCGTGGTCTGACCATGCTAATGCCAAGTCGAGACATGGGCAAATGTATTTAAAAGTCATAATGGAGTATTACCATGCAATCTCTTTTTACTGGCCCTTATTAATATAAAACTTCAATTTGCATGTAAATGTGGTCAACTTTCATATCATCAAAATACATGAGGCCTGGGAAAGTAATGAATTGAAGTTTGATGCAGCAATTACTGACGTTTATAAAGAATTTTAAAGAGGTCATTCTAGCCTTGGCTGAGAAAATGAGGAAATCAACAGGGAATATTGTCAATATAGCAACAGTGGGAGTTGGAGTCAGTCCCAGGTGTTAGAAGGCCAGATGATGATTAATAGAGAGGGAGTATGAAGCCTTTCACCCAGAAGGACTGGGCTGGACCTGGGGCTCAATAACAGAGCTCTCATGAAAAGGTTCTTGCCGGGTTCCCACTTTAGCTGCCTCGAAATGTGTTCCAGGGGGAATAAAGTAGCAAGTGTTTATGAGAGAGAGCAGTGCTGAAGGTTTAATTGGTCTCCACATCCTTTCAGCTCCCCTCAGTAGTTGATATGCAGTTTAACCTTTTTTTCCCCACCTCAGATACTCCAGTGCCACTGGGATTTTAATAAGGCACTAGCTTGATAGCTTGGAAAGACTTCTTTGCTAAATTGAGTTAAACTACCTTATTATATAATAATGACAATTTATAAATCTCTTGATTTAAAAATAGCCAAAACAAACAAAAACCTAGAAAATATTATCTTCCTGAAACATTTTTAAAATCTCAAAAATAGTGGAGTTCTTTTGGATTTTTTTTTCTTTTGTTCCCTTTTCACTGAAAAATTTCATATGGAGGAAAAAATTAAATAGGTAAAAAAATCAATGTAGGAATAAGAGCTATGCAGTCCTTTCCCACTTTTGTAATGAAAAAAAGCATTGTAAAGAGTGGACACTGTGCAGTATTGTGAAGAATTCAAAGCAGTGAGGAACTGGTTGCTGGTAGTGATTGGAGTCCTGATTCTGCAACATTGTGCACTTTGATGTAATTGCTTATACAAGTCTGAAATATATGAAACATTTGCAAGAGGCTCACTTCCCAAACCAATAGTTCTACATTCATATGCAGCAAATTGGTCAGTAACTGCATAGATGACTCAGTAAAGGAAAGAATCAGGCCCCAGGTTTCTACTGCTTGCTCAGACTGACGTGTGTGTGTGGTAGCAGCAAATTGATTTCATCATTCTGTGGCTTAGTCTTCCTATATACAAATAGATATCTGTACTTTTTTTATCTTCTTAAGATTGGGGATGAAGTTCAATTAATGAGTTTTGTATGTGCTTTGAGATCTTCAAATGGAAACTAATAAAAATGTTTCTAATTTCTTTGTGGGATTTTTTCTTTTTCTTTTTTCTTCATGTTCTCATAAAAAAAATATATAGCTGGTAAACTGTTCCTTGTATGCAAATAATAACAAAGTCATTGGTAAAGATCAAATAAAAGTAAATAATGGAATAAAAATCAATTTCTTCAACTCCTGTTTTCTACTTTTGTTTTCAAAACCCGATTTTCAGTTACATTATTTCAAGTAAGTCACTAGATTAGTTAAACTTTTTAGGTTACATTAATTGAACTAAGATAAGCACTTACATTCAAGATGTCTTGGATGCTACAATACATTATTTTGATAAACTGAGAATAAGCTTCAGTGAAGTTTAAGAAACTGTAAGCAAACAATCTGACCAACACTTTGAAATGCTATTATTGAGAATTATTTATTATCACCATTTACATTTTCCATAGTAATGAATTTTTCGTTCTGTAAACATTTGAAAATGTTCACTGACAAGTGAAATTCTCAAAGCAGAGAATCTCTTTTCGTATCACTTTGCAAGGCTTATAGTCAGATATTTCACCCAAGGGACAGCATATTAAATCAATGTTTATATTTCTGTAACCCTTGAGACTCCTTGGTCTAAACATTTCTAATTCTCACTAGTCTGGATGGTGAGTGATAAAGAGGCAGTTGCTATTACAGAAGGAAGGCTGAGAAACATTGAAGAGGCAACAGTTATATTCTCATTTCCCAATCAATTTCCTGATATATTTACAGTATCCAATATGTATTTGGGGAAAGGTAATAATTTTTAGTAGACCTGAAGACAAGAGTGAATACTGAAGAAAATACAATAGCAAGAAGAGTACACAAAAAGTATTACACCTATCCTGAGGCTTAGCACAAACTTTAGGAAAAAGGATTTATTTTACTGTTTCATGAATGAAGGGTTTCTTTATGCTTGTAAAAGCATGAGCAAACATTATTAATCTAGATAGATCTACACTGTATGCTATTTTCTTCAGTTTTCAACACCGACAACAAAAAATCTTGGTGAACAAAGCAAGAAAAGTTTGTTTGTTTCTTTGTTTTAAGGACAATAGTACAGTATTGTAATCCTATGTTTTAACTCTTGAAAAGCAAGTAGATGAGGCAATAATGATCATGTGCATCAAAATCTGAGTCACCAAATTATATTAGACACATAGTAAACTAGACTTATGGACAAAATAAGTTTTGAAAAGCTGGGGAAAAAATTTGTTTTTAATCTGGCAAAATATCTCTGCAATATAATGCAAATTAGGAAAAAATATAATTCTTATTGCATATTTAAATATATTTTTTTGAGAATTAAGTAACAGTAGTAGTAAGTACTGTCAGACTATTAAGTAACAGTAGTAGGAAGTATTATCAGATATTAGAATACTACATTTACAGAATATTCTTTCCGAACAAATATATGTATTGGAATATATATATTCCAATATATATATATAAGAGAATTTAGGAAATATCACCTAGGAATCAAACTCTGAGGAAAGAATAACTTTTTTGTACAAGCACTGATTCCACTTCAGAGGAAAAACTTCATTAAATCCACAGGAATAATTTGTAAAGGAGTCCTTAGCACTAACTGTTTCAATCTACAGATCTGCTCTTAATAGTTCTCAGTGAATGATAGGCACCATCAGAGATACAAGGGCATCTCCTGAGAAAGAAAATGCTCTGTGTGACAGTTCCCATGTCCCAACACAATCCTTGCCATCACTTCTGCTAGAGTACATCTCGGGAAAAAAAACAAAAAACAAAACAACAACAACAACAACAACAACAAAAAACCAAAGCAAACAAACAAACAAACAAAAACTCTAGTGAGAAGAAGCAGACAGATTTCTGGTAATTATTGATCTGATTATTCTTCATTCATATATGCAGTCAGTAGATAGGAATGGAACTAAATCCAACTAACAGGGACTGACCAGAAATACATGTATTATTACATGTAATAATAATAATACATGCATTATGTATTATAATGGGCAATCACCCATTACCCTGACCTTTATAAATGATTTCAACATAATCTGACTGACTAAAATTTTATTGGGTTATGACTAACCTTTTTGGCTTATTAGGGATCTTAGGAAGAACTGAGGACCTCCCATTCCTTGTCCATTCATCTTTAGATCACGAAAGATTTGAGATGACTGGGCTTGTTGAGCTTGAAGAAGGCTTCAGTGAGACATTGTTGTGGCCTTCCATTACTTAAAGGCAACTTATAAACAGAAGGGAAGTTGACTTTTTGTATGGTCTGATGATTAGAACAAGGGGAATCAATTTTAAACTAAAAGAGGGGAGAATTGGATTAGATAATAGGAGAAAATTCTTTATTCAGAGGGTAGTGAGGCACTGGAACAGCTGTGTCTGCCCCATCCCTGGAGGTGTTCGAGACCATGCTGGATGGGGCCCTGGGCAGCCTGAGCTGGTGGGTGGCAATCCTGTTCATGGCAGGGGGTTGGAACTAGATGATCTTTAAAATTTTTTTCAACACTTGACATTTCATGATTCTGTGATTACCTAGTGCTTGAAAATCACTATGCAAAATGAGGATTAAAACCCTCCCTGAGATTCAGACCCCAGAATAGCTGGGATTCAGAAAACAGAGTTCGAAAACAGTGGCAAAGCAAATGAAATGATACAAAACAAAATCTTAAGTAGGAAACTGCCTCTTTATTTAAAATGTCAACACTTACACACAGGTAGATGATTTTTTGTAATCCAGATGTAAAAAATTAGTTCAAATATTTGGAGTTGATGTATATAATTATATCTCCAAAGTCCTAGAGGAATATTCAAGCGATGAATAGGAAAAGCAAAAACAATTATATTTCAGGCCCACCAGTAGATTATATGTTTGTCTCAAACCATATGCACCTTATCTTAATCAGTCATCTTAAGTGCCATCACAAGAAAAAAAAAAAAAAGAAAGAAAGAAAGAAAAAAAGAAAAAGCTGAAGGTTATTAGAAGATTAGAAGGAGTAATTTTGTTATATGCAAAAAAAAAAAAAAAAAAAAGCAAAATTACTATTGAGGAAGGATGTCTAGACAAAATTATCCTCAGGCAGATTTCTAAACTTAAAGTATATTTTACCCTTTCTCTTTAAAGTTGTAGTAATTATTTTGTTGCAAATTCCCTTGGTACTGTCTCTCATCTTCACGGCATTCCCTTACAAAGCAGGTAAACACACAAACACGTGAATTTCCTTCAGGTTACACAGCACACTGACACTGCATCTCAGTCCTCTAAACACCCCAAACTGAACTCACTACCCAGGTTTCCCTTGAGAAAACCTTCCTTTCCATTTCTTCTGCACAAATTTGAGGAGTTTTGTCATTACATATACTATCAAATTTATATGATATTATTACACTTAGGAACGACAGTCTAAACACTCCAATCAGAACTTTTCGCCAAGGCTCCTCCTGGAAAACCTTCTTTCCCAGTGTTCCTTCACTGGGAGGTTTATTCCACAGAGTTTATTCCACTGAGTTTTACTCCTTCAGACCATCTACCTAACTTACTCTGAAGTTTTTTGCTGTTCATGCATCTTTTAGTCTGTCCCTGCACTTTGTGTCTCTACATGTGCATTTTTTCTCCCTTTGTATTTATTTACTTCTTTGTTACACTCATAAATAGATGTTTCACATTCTCTTAGGCCTTTCTTCCTCCTTTTTTTTCCTAATAAGGCTGTTTTCCCACCCTACCTTCTCTTATTTCTACAGTCCTCCTTCTTTCTGCCTCAGATGTCTATTCCTCCCCTCTTTTACCTTACCTTTTTCCCACATCTCCATGTTTAACTGCATTCAAGTTTTTTCAGCTCATTTGCTGAACCAGCTGATTTCAAGGCGTAATTTCAGGACCCATTAAATGTGCAACACAATGTGCAGAAGCAGTCCTTGTTGTCTCAAGGTTTATTCTTTTCCCAAAACATACAGATGCACTTTAAGATAGTAAGATTTTTAAAAGAGAACCATTTATGCTATTCTACTGTATAGCAAGAAAACAAAGTTATTAAAGAGAGAAGACTGTTGATGTGCTTTCAGTACCCTTTATCCATATAGCTCAATATATTTTCTTTAGGAGCAGTGAACAGAATCCTTAGAGAAGAATAAAGAGCAGAACAAGGGTACAGTATTTCCTGATCCGTCTTCCAGAGAGAGAACTATCCCAATAGCGATTTCCCATTGGGTCAGTTGACTGAAGTCTGACTTCGCATGTTTATACTAACCTTGAGACTATAACGTTCATGTCTCTGCAGTGAAGTTTTGTTTCAGGAGAGAATAATGAAAAAAGCAACTGGCTGATTCCTATCTGAATGGGACAAGTTATATTAAGATCTAGGAGGGCATGTAACTCTACAAATATACAGGTTGAGCTGGTTATTAGTAACAGAAAACAAGCATCCTAGTGGTGCAATAGCAGGTTTTATTATGCCATTCATATGTTTAAATGTCACATTTTTCTCTGATTTGAACATGTCTTGGGCCTCATTGAGTAGGTAGGCAGATCTTGGATATCTGAAGGACCCAAGTGCCAGACCTGTTGTTTGCAGCAGTTGGTTCAGTGGCACTGCACAACAGGGCTTCAAATTAAATGTGTCACTCTTTACTCATTTTTAGCTCACTCATTGCTGTTTTGGGTTACAATGCACTTAGATCTCTGGAGTTCTTCTTTGACATACAGGATATCTACAGGTCCGCATAGAACTTCTTAAATGTTGAGCTGCACCACACGCACTTTTCAATGTCTTTATGAAGTATCCCTAGAAATCCAGTAGATTCTGGAGCAACAAAGACATTCAACAGTTCGTTTCTTTAGATGAGCTTAAATGATAGCACAAAATATTTTCAAATCAATTTCATAACTATCGTAAACTGAACAGTCTTTAGATAGGGATAAATTCAAACATTGTATAATTTAGAAATTTGTCAGCTAGTGTATGCAGGATGCATTTTTCTCCCTCTTCTCTCATTTTCTCTAAGCCTATCTGCTGTATAGTTGAAAGCTTTTGAATTTCTATTCATGGATGAGAGACCCAATTTAAGAGATGTTATATATTGATGTAATAGAAATACAGTTACAGAAAGGATATGTGATATACTGAAGCTGAACATATAGAATACCTAAACTACATAATTACAGCATAAATATATTCTAACAAAAGAATGGTTTCTTGTCCTGAAGAGCTTATGCTGTAAATAGAAACAAACAAACAAACAAACAAACAAAATGTTAGTATTAAAAACAAACAGATTGAATGCAAAGTAACACTGAGCTTTAACTAACAGCTTAAAAAGCAATAGCAGCAGCACCTCAGCTTTTTTAGCACTAGTTTTTCTAGGTAGCACAAGTGAGAAGGACAATGATATTTTTCCATTTTTCTTCTCTCCCACAAAATGCAAATTAGTCTATCAGGCCAAAGTAATACACCTTACAGTTTTGTCTAATTCCAGACCTACTTGTGGGATTTACTCTGATTACTGAAATATTCAGAGGTATACTCTCATTTCTCAGCCTTACTAGTAAATCTGTTTCTCCAGCAGCAGATTATAGATTTGCTTTCAACTAGCTTGATAATCTCATTGCCATTACTGCTATGGTTTATCAAGCTGTTAATTTGTGAACCACTGATCACGACCACATACATTTTGAACTACTGTGAAAATTTATGTCTTTACATTTTGTTTGGCCTTGAAACTGTCCATTAATAGTTTGGTCTCCTTCCTTGACTGTCTCTGAAAGAGAAAGGTTATGTTAACCATAATCTGCGACAGTTTTATTCTGACTAAAACATTAATGATATTTGGATTAATCACCCATGGTTAGTATGGGCAAAAAGTTAACCACAAAATATTTGTATTTTTTACCTTTTTTTATTCCCTCTGCAAATTATAACTCCTTACAAGACACTGCCTATTCTGCATTTATTGCTTTTGGCCTAACACTGTATGTATGGTCCCTAGTGAACATAAAGCTCCGTTCCGCAATCCATCCCAATGAGATCCATGGAACCCTTTAATAAGAAAATTTGTCCATTAGCTTACTCCTACAGAAGGGAATACCTCTAGATGAATGAGAAATGCTACTTTCCTTGATAGGGACTGTCAGTCAAATCTCCAGTGAGTTTCAGTGCTTCTTCCAGATTTTTGCTAGTTCTGTTATATTCTTATAACGTTAAAAAGGTCTTACACACATAAACATACTGCAGGATGCTATTAAGTTTCTTTAGGCAGCAAGTACTATATAGAAAAGCCAGGAAAATTGTTAATGAACAATCACGTATTATGCTAATTGAGTTATCAGATTGGTGATGTAATTATCAATTTTTGTAGTGATAATTTTGTAGTTATTCTTCCACTCAAAAAATGATCAAATGCTGTGGAGGGAAAAAAAGAAGCAATAGCAAGAAAAAACTCTCATTTATGGCTGCTAAGGTATTCATTGACAGACCTGTTAAGTGCAGTCTGATTGATCCTTGAGTTTCTACAGAGATTGTGATTTGTACCCACAATATCATACAAAAATATGCAAAGTATCTGATTTTTCCTGCAGATTTTTTTTCTTATTATTGGTTTCAGAAATTAAACACTGAACACTGAACTAAATAACTGCTTATAAACACCAACTCTCTGAAGCCTAACGTTTCTTATCAAAAGCTATGCTGGGAGTTTTCAAAGGTTTTCCATTTAGTGGACTCAAGCTTGAATGAAGATCTAAGTATATATAGCCTGCTCATTGTGATGAGTTTCTGAGTATCCAGTTTTCTGCTTGTATGTGCTATGTTAGGTTTTACTTGAAGGAACATGGATGTGTAGCAGAAAGGATGAGAATAAAAGAGAAGCAGAACAAGAAACATGAAACAGTTGTACGTGCTAGTGACTCTGGAAGGTACAGGGTCCCTACTTGCAGCAGAAGGCAAATTCATTGTCAGTGTGAGCAATGATGGAAATTCTCAGACTTTTATAATTGTACTACCAATTGTAGTGAGAGATCAGAGAGAGACTGGGAATACAGTGACAACTACTGGACTGGAAATAAGAAGTGAACAAAAGATTGAACACTGCAGGAGGGAGAATATTTTCTTTTAGTTATTCTGCTTACTCCAAAGAGGAGTAGTTCCAGAAAGGCTGGAATACTTCACTCTAATTCTCTACTCTGGTCAACCTGAAATCAGCAGGAGTAGCTAGACTATTAGATACCGTTGTTTTGAAGACTCTAAATGGATTACAAGTGCAAACCAACTATGTGTTCATTTAGAGCAGTTTACCTGATTCCTTGTGCATTTCTTCTGGCTTTGCTTGTATGTTTCGCAGTCATGCAGCATCACTAGAATATTCTGTAACATAACAAAAACGGAAAACTTGATAACATTGATAAGTAAAACATGTATTAGTTGAGAACTGTATTGAACTCCATACAAAAATAAATAAGTAAAGGAATTCTGTACTGATGGCATTATTTCTTTTCATATTTAATTCAACAAAACCACTCTGTTTTAGAATCCACTTCTTACAGATATGTCAATGTCTTCAGAATTCAGAACTACTTAGTAACATAAACCAGAGAGCAGTGCTATAGAATTAGTGTGCTGCCAGGTAGCAATGCTTTTGTGGATAAAATAGTTTTATATTATTCTTTTGTGCCAACAAAAAAGGCATCAAAATTATAAAAGAAACTTTACTATAATATTAATGAATTCTGTTGAATTTCACATTTTCATTACAGTTTTTCTAAGGATGAAATCTACTTTTTAGTTCTGCAAATATTTTTTGTGTTTGGCATATTTGTCACAGACATATTATCTCCAGCTCTGGATTAAGAATCTTTATTTCCTAATATAATATTTTACTTTCTCACCCAGCCAATACAGGTCAACCCATTACTCCCTCCCCTATCATTCTTGCTTCTTTCTCTCTATTTCATCAATCTTAATTCATTTGTATTATTTTCACCTTCTTCCCCTTTCCATTTTTCTTTACAATCATTTCTAGCTTTCTCTCCTTCTTCTACTTTGCCATGCGTTTAATAATCTCACCTTTCTTTCTCATCCTTTTGGATTAGGGAGAGGTTGGTTGACCACAGCAATTCTCTAGAAACAACAGGCAAGAAAAAGAAAAAAAAAAAGATGTTTACCAGAAGTGTTTACATTTGCATTAGTTTAACCCATCAAAGATCTATGGGGCTGATATCCATGCAGCAAAGAGAAAAAAACTTTGGTAGCTCTGAAACTTGGCAAGCTGGAGGGACATAGTTCCAAATCTTATTTCAGAGAAATGTATGAAAATGAATTCAGAATATTTGATAACTGTAACTGAACACATTTTAAAAAATATTTTTACACTGAGACTTTGACATTGTAAAAAATGTTTTTACATTGAGAACCACACTCTTTACACTTGCTTCCATTGGTACAGTCCATTTAAGTTAAGTGATTATTTTCTATAATGTAAAGAAAATGTTCAGAAAGGAACCAATTAAATCATCACCAAGAGAGGGCAAAATGCTTAAGAAAGAAAATGTTGCCATGTAAGCTTTCCTTATTCACTCTGTGAATTAACTAGACTTGATATTGCTAAGGTTTAGTTACTATTTCTATATATGACTGTCACTTTGATTAGCACTACTTTCAACGCTTTGCAATGTCATTCTGCCTAGAGACAAATATATATGAGTTTATAAACAGGTAATCCTATTTTGTTATGATTTAGTTTTTGTTTGTAAGAAACTCACCTTGCAACACTGATGACATCAAGAGGAATTACTGCAGAATTCAAAGGCTCTGCATGTGTGTTGACAGATTCAGCAGTACATATTGTTTAATTTTTAATCTGATAAGGTATGCAGGGCTAACGCAGTTTGTTTGTAAAGTCCTCAGTAGTCATTTAATGTACTGAAAATTTGGAATCAAGCTTATGTTTCAAAACAGGAAAATAAATATAAGCATGAAATGTTAACTAGAGATTTTATGGTTAATCTAATCCAAATGGAAATGTTACAGAATAATTGCAGTTATTTTTAAATCTTCCATGGTAATAAAAATGACTCACTGACACCAAACCAAGCAGCAATCCAAGTGATCTTCTAACAATGGAATTTAAATTTTAATGATATTAAATTTATAAAAGCATAGAACTGAATTTTTGGCTTGATATTAGAAAATATAAATATTGTCATGAGGCCTCAAACCATAATTTTTGTAAACTGGTTTTAAAATTTGATACAAATACATATTCTGAATTATACTCACAGATATTCTTCTGCTCACAAAGATTGGGAACACATGAATGGCTTTTCATTTCAAAAGCAAGTTGTGGGAGTATCAAGAGACTCAAAGAAATGAAGAAAAAATCCAGGTTTAGGATGGTTCCTGTAACATGTGGGAGTGACTACTTGCAAGTAAGTGAGTTTTTACGATTTCTGAGATGCAGATTAGGTGAGATCAAATGTTGGAGACACTGGAAGAAGGAGAACTTTGTATAGTGTGAAGAGTTCTGCTTGTGTTGTATTTTACAGAGTCCAACCAACTGGTAATAATTTCAGTAGTTTAATAGGCTATAAATACTATGCAATGCAACTGCCAACTGTAATGTCATCATTTTCAATAATGTTTCATTTTGTCTTCCAGTAGAAGTGGAGAGAACACATTGTTCATGTTTCTTTGTTTCATTTGTGCATGTAAGTTTATGTCATCACTTTACCTGAAAATGTTGAAACTTCTGTGTGGTCTATTCCAACTTGCCGTATCATTGAAAATTGAAGTTCTAAGAGGACACCAATGCCCCATAGAGGCAACACTACTGTGGAGACAGCTTTTAGATCTTGTTCCTAGTTGATATTCCTCCTTAGAATTTAGCTCAGAACAGGCTTGAGTCTCTGGGGAATTATCTTTGGATAGAAAGACTTCAGAGTGAATGGTTATGTTTTGGTTATGGCTACTGTTTTGAGTAGTGATAATTAAAAACTTTTCCTATATTTTGAATCTGAGTATGAAAGCAGATTAGCCCACGGGTTAATTGTAAAGTCTTATTCCTTATTCTCTTACTCTCACATTAAAGATTGGTGGTGTAACACACATGCTAAGATTTGCTCAAAAACTCAATCAAAGCAGAGATCAAATGAAATAATGGTGCACTGCATTTCAGTTTTTGAGATTCAAACTTTCTTAAAAGCAACCATGAGTGTGAAAAGAATGGTTACTTTTTTCTTCAGTTGTGTTCTGGAAGGGTTATGAGAACTACCTGTTTCAACTAGAACATACACTGTATTATATAAGAGCTAGCTACTCCTAAAACTTGCACAAACCTGAAGTGCATTACTTTATAACAACAGTTTTTATTATTTACTATTGGAATAGCTAAACCTAATACATTTTGTTAATCCTAGAAAGCTGCTGTTGTTAGAATTTTGAAGCATAAATACAAAAATGTATCTTATGAAGTACATGAACTGCTTACGCTCTGTGACAATATCTTACTCCCATAAAGCAATAGTTCTTACCTTGCAGGGAATAGAGAAAGTATTATTGGAAAATTTATTGGATCCCAGAACATTAATTATGTGATGATAACTGACAGCCATACTGTTAGTGGTGAGAATATATTTGTAATTTCTCAGTGTGGTAAACTCCTTGTGCTACTCCTAAGTTTAAGAGACTACAGCACTCAGAAGCACTGATGTGTTTGTACCAGCTGCTCTCCCTCCAGCCCCATTTATTTGCTAGAGTAAAGGATTTGAAACATCCTATGTTTAATTCATCCAGACAACCCCAAAAATATCTGAACAAATCAGGATATTTGCACTTTTCGTTCAATTTTTTTAATGATTTTTAGAGTCCAACACAAAAATGTGGGAAACAGGGAGACCACTGGGAGTGTAAAACTTATCTAAAGTATTATCTTTGAATAAAACTTTCAGAAAGAAATACCTAAGGGGATCAAGTACTAGGTTCATTCTGAAGTTAGATATCCAATGCTGAACCTAACCTGAGTTATACGCACACAAAAATGCATCCCAACAAAGAAAATAATATATAAAGTAGAAAAAAAAAATCTACATTTTCATGTTGCACACAAAAATAATTTCACTTAGATTCTATGTCAGAGGTCAGTTCCTCTGCATTTTCTTAAATATCTCACCTTAGAAGTTGTTCATTTTTCTCTTCTGTCTATGAAAAGAAATTCATATGACTAGTTCAGACACAGACATCTAATCATTAGAAGCCCAACTAAAGGCAGATGGACTTCACCCATTTTTTCATAAACTACAGAACCAGAGTAACTAAAGAGTAACCAAGTAACTAAAATGGAAGGGAAGGGAAGGGAAGGGAAGGGAAGGGAAGGGAAGGGAAGGGAAGGGAAGGGAAGGGAAGGGAAGGGAAGGGAAGGGAAGGGAAGGGAAGGGAAGGGAAGGGAAGGGAAGGGAAGGGAAGGGAAGGGAAGGGAAGGGAAGGGAAGGGAAGGGAAGGGAAGGGAAGGGAAGGGAAGGGAAGGGAAGGGAAGGGAAGGGAAGGGAAGGGAAGGGAAGGGAAGGGAAGGGAAGGGAAGGGAAGGGAAGGGAAGGGAAGGGAGGCACCACACAGTCCTTTGCTCTCCCTCTCCTCCCAGTGAGATGAGTGAGAGAATTGGGGAAAAAAAAGAACTAATGGATTTAGATAAAAACTATTTACTAAGACAGAAAAAGAAGAGGAAATAAGCACAGGCAATTGCTCTCCACTCACTGACCAGCGCCCAGCCAGACCCCAAGTAGCTTCTGCCCACGAGACCAACTCTCCACCCTTTTTCAAGGTGTTTTTTTCATGTCATATGGTATGGAAGATCTCTTTGACCACTTCAGGTCAGCTGCCCTGGTTCTATCCCCTCCCAGCTTCTTGTGTCTCCTCAGCCCCCCTTCACTAGCAGGACAGTGTGAGAAGCTGAGAAACTGAAATATCCTTGGTTCTGACCAACACTGTTCAACAACAACCAAAACATTGGTGTGTTACCAACATCGTTTTTTTCGTAAACATAGCATCATATGAATGATACGAAGGAAAGCATGATATGAAGGAAAAATCAACTTTGTCCCAGATGAAATCAGGACAAGAATAAAAATTGATATTATTTGCAGAACCCAGTAGTGCAGAGGTAAAATAATAATAATAATAAATTATTAATTATTATATGATTATTTAAGTTCCTCACCTCATTGGAATAACTCAGGAAAACAGAATGCTGAAGAAAAATATCAGGTTGTCAAGCTGACA
The DNA here is from genome assembly GCF_016699485.2 of Gallus gallus. Classification (NCBI taxonomy): domain Eukaryota; kingdom Metazoa; phylum Chordata; class Aves; order Galliformes; family Phasianidae; genus Gallus; species Gallus gallus. Next base: position 86,651,186 of record NC_052533.1, read on the forward strand.
ATTTTGCTTTGAATCTTCAGGCAAATATTACAGAAAACTTATTTTATTGACCCACCTACTGAATTTCAAAATCCAAAGGGCTCAAAATATGTGAAAGCCTTCTTCAGTCTAGCTAAAACACTGTAAATTGAGTTATACAAGTTTTGTCTCAGAAAAGAATTTTCTTTCACATAAACTGTTTTCCATTAAGTAACATAATGTTTTGACATAACTCCCATGAATTTAAAGATTTCACTAGTGACATTCCTGTTATTCTCTGAGTCCTCAAAGTTAACCAAAGGAAAGTTATAATTAATTTGAAAGCAGAAAGAAAATAAGAAGTTGCTTAATGAACATTTCAAACTTCATGTTTTATTTGTATTTATTTCACATACACACAAAAAATAATGAAGAATACTCTGAAATACTTCATGAAATAATTCCCTGGTTTTAGATACCTTTCCTAACAGATAAACCCATCCTTACACTAAATTCTTAGAATTATAAATCATCAAAATGTGCTCAGGGACATGATTTAGCAGTGAGCTATTAGAGTTAGGGTGGGATAGCTAGGTAGCAGTTGGACTTGATGGTCTTTTCCATCTAAGGTCTTTTCCAATCTGAGCAATTCTATGATTCTATGATTCTATAATCTATATAAAATGGAGTGCAGTAGACAACAACAATCATTTGCAAAGCAAAACAAAAGAAAAAAAAAAAGAAGCCACATTTTTGGTGATTGATGCTGTATTTTTTTTCAATAGAGGCCTCAGGCACTTTCAGTTAAACCCCACTCTAGTAACTTCTCAATTCTTATAGACCACAAATACAGTGAAAGGCAAAACTCTCCCACCTTAGGTAGAAGAGCTGAGTGAAATATTTCATATATTCTGTAATCTCAGAAAACCTCTAAACTATTGGCGAAGTTCCACAGTCAGAAAGTGGTCAGAATGTCATCTCCTCAAACATGTATGTGAACAGTGAGAGGAACAGAGAGAGTAATTTAGAGCTCACACTTCTACCCTGCCTGTAGGTAAGTCACTACAGAGGTAACATCCCCTCCTCTGTGCTGTGAACCCTATTGACATCAACTTGTGTGAAAAAGAGTGTGGCTTGCCTACAGTGGGGAAGCTGTTTGCTTTTCTTTGACAGCCAAATGACACATCCCTTCCAAGAGCAAGCCCTGTTGAATAAAAGAGTGAAACACCTACTGTTATCCACAGAGAAAGCCACTACACCCCTACAGAATGACATGGGTAGTTCTTATTGTACTCTCATGGTTCTGTGAGATGAAGACATTGATGAGCCTTTCTTCAAATTGAATGCCCATTAAAAAGCAGAGAGGATCTGGGAGAAAAGAAACCATGCTACATGTGCTGTAGTTTCACGTGACACTACAGCAGAAATGTTGTAATCTCCAGCTATAACTACATTTGAACTGATGTTCTATCAGCAGTAGTTAACTTCCCATGATGAATATTCATTAATAGATTTGGGGGAGAAAAAATGAAGAAAATAAAAAGAAGTTTTTCAGAAGTCAAAGGTATAAACAATTTAAAAAAGATACCAAAATCTTTCGCGTTTTTGTGGCTGACTCCACAGAAGAATTACGTATTCTTAATCTTTATTCATACATACATAGAATCATACTGGAGAGATGAGGGAGAAGTCATGTTTCTGATCCTCAGTATTTATTCATTCACTCTGTGAAGAACTAGATAAAGTTTTTTGCCTGCCTCCATTTTGATGAGTTATCAAACATGCTCAATTAATTTCTTTCTACTCTCATCACACTTAGGGGTAAGTTACATTTCAGACCAGAATATTTTTACCAACTTCAACATTGGACTGTCATTTCATTGGTGCATCTGAAGTTATTTTAGAAGTGTCAAAAAATAGCAGGGCAGACAATTTCTTTTCTTCCAAATTTTTCCCACACTTGTCCCAGAAATACTGCATACATGCTGAATCCTTGTCTCATCCTCTGGTTGACAGAAAACCATTTGCTGTAAAGTCTTTCTATTCACACTCTTCTCTCCTGTTGCTGACAGAAACTTGTGATCAGTTCGGTGAGAGAGCTTAGAGTTCCCACATCTGGAAGCCTAGAGCTGGTCAAGACAGATGGTGTCAAAATTTTTGAGAAGCTGAACACATGATCCATGTATGATTGTACTGCCCTCCTTTTATCAGAAATGTTACAGATGGTTGTGATTAGGTCATATGTGCCTTCTCTCTGAATCCACTCTTTAACTTCATGGAATCTTTCATCATATAGACAAGGACTTTGTTCTTAGGCAGAATCTGGAAGATGTTATGATTGTAATAACACTTTGCTATGCTGTCTTTTCTTTGCTGAGGGCAAAAAGATTACCTCTGTCCAGTTATTTTTCTGGTTATCCTGAGATCAGTGCAAATTTCTCACATGAGATCAGCTCTGATCACCAATTGCTTTTATTGGTTCTTATAATACATTAGCTACTGTTGTTCCTTAAAAATGAGCACATAGTCAGTTACTCTTACCCAAATAAAAGCTTTTTGCTCTTTTTGTCATCCTATTTGGTGAATAGCTCTGAGGAAGCATGTGGACTTATGGATTCAGCAAGATTTTTAATACTAGTAGCTTTAAACTCAGAGCACAGCTAATGCCTATAGCTTGTCTCAACTTTGCAATTTGGAGATTCTCCATATTTACACAATAAGAGGCTGGGTAGGTAAATGCAGTTATGTCGAAAGTGCAGTTTTTACATCATTAAACTACTATACTGGATTCTGAACCCATTCTATTTACTGGAGATCATGATCATGTAACGCCAAGAGGCAGGAGAGAAAGATAACTCTTCAAAGCGGCCAAATAAGAGAAAGGTGCATGCAGATTTCTTTTAAATATATATATGCATATAGATTTGATTGCTTTTCAGATTGACGTTGTTATGTCAATGTGAGACATTGTTATGGCCCTTTGGTATGCTTGCATTATCTATCATTCTTCATAATTCCTGATTCCTGATTCAAGTAATTGGCTTAACAATACATGCACGGTTTGACTGATGGTCAATCCATTAGTAAATGGAAAACTACGTCTAGCAGGAATAAAAATTTTAAATCATCAAACCTAAATAAGATGAGTAAAGGATGATGTTTAAAAAAAAAAAAAAAGAAAAAGATTATCTGTTGCATATGTAGCCCAATTATATTTGCAATTAATCTTATAATGCCACCAAAAAATCACAGGATTACAGCCTTAAACCATGTAAGTAGGGAAAAAAAAAATTGACTGTGAACTAAAATAAGAAATAATTTAAATTTGAATTAGAAATTTGACAACAAATTTTAACATAGTGGACACATAATTGCTAGAATGACCCTGCAGGAGGAACAAAACAGGAATTCCCAGTGAAAACAGCCACTGATGCTATCCTTTCTCTCCCTCTTACAGTTGGCTACCTGCACACCAAAGTCTAGGTAGCCTGGCTTGCACTAACTGCAGTAGTGAATGATCAACCCAGCTTTGGGCCTTCGATGTAGATATTTTTTATATAAACAGGATTGTTTGGATTGTTTGGACTGTAATAATTTGCACTTCTTGCAAATTCACAGATTTTCTATCTTGTCCATTTTATATGGATTTATCCCATTTTAATCTATTCCATCTTAAATTTTTGTTACAGAAGCAATTCATAACCCAGTGTAAAGCATCTTCACAGATCCATAGTTCTGGGGGCTTTATTGGTGTGCACCAACATAACTCAAATACCTGAAAGCAACTATTACGTAATTGCATTATACATTATTAAATTGGTGATAAAACTACAACAGTAGTGATATGTATTTATATCCAACATATTCATGCTGGCTGTGGAAGGAGAGTGCAAAAATACCACAGATTTCCTTATGAACTTGCAACCTGTGAGAAAAGACACATCACTGATACTGCTTTTAGCTGTCAAGATGCTGGTATGTCCTTGGTACTTCCTCTATGATCTGATCCAAATGCTGCTGAGCTTCTGATGAGTTAACAGCTTGGTATAACAAGTCATATTAGATGATTTAATTGTCTCTTTTGGGCTTTAAAGTTAATGCTATGGGGACACAATTGTTTTCTTATGATTCGTGTGGAAGGAATCCAACCTATTTCTGCAAACAAGAAGTACCTCCCATGGATATTCTTCATCATACTCACCACCTTCCATGGAAGCATGCATGACCATTGAAGTGTTGTATTTTCTTGCTAAACAGATCAGAGCAGATCTTCTTGTTCTCAGTTCATATTGTATAAAAATTTGGTAGACGTCAATTATGTTATTAGGTTATTAACAGATCCATGCAAAACTCGAGCAACTGTCCCTTTATAGTATAGAATCCATATGTCACTACAAATACATTCATTTCAGATATTTGAATTTTTATTTATAATTGCACTCATATTTTTAATATCTTAGAAAATATGAAAAGACTTTAATCCTCACTGACAAAAGTAAAAATTCATAGCTTACAAGACAATAAAAAAGTAAAATTTCACATTTTCCTGATATTGTTAGTTTCAACATAGAAAGTAGAAATTTATGATGTCTCAACACAATATCTGATAATACTGATTTTTTTTAAATTTATTTTCTCATAAGGATTTATGCACTTATAATCCTTTACAAATAGGTAGATTGTTTTGAGGCCTAGGAAGATGTATTATTATTACATGCTCGCAGTTCCATTCAGCTGGCAAGGAATGAGGGAGTGAACAGGTACCATGAAAAAGTCTTCCTAGATAATAACTAAGAGTTACTTGTATAGCCTTATTTTCCAACCAGAGCTTCTACATGAAGGTGGCCAAATTGTCTCTAGCCAGATGTAATATTCATCACCATGGATGGCTCAAACTATGTTATACCATGAGAAAAATGCCTCAGCCATGGAAAAATGCTTTCCATAGGGGAAAACTAATGTAGAGTTAAGATGACAGACTGACTGGGAGCTATGTGTGGTTAATCTGAGAGGAGGCAGTAGTTTCTTTAGTGGTTGCTTCGCAGAAAAACAGAATAAGCAAAGAGAACAATCTGGGGAAATTTCTGTAGGGGACTACAAGGGTTACTCACTGCTTTTGCTTGACTCTTGTGAATTTTTGCATAGCGGATTGTGACAGAGTAAATTGTCACATGAGAGGAACATCTCTACAGCTGGCTCCAATTAGCCACTAAGCCTTCCAAAAATTATTTACAGTGGGAGAGGCTGGAGGAAAGGGATGGATGGAGGGCTAGAGGAGGAAGCAGTGGCAATACTTTAAGATCCAGATTATTCCAAGAGGAAGAAAAGAAAATCCAAAAAATGACTACATATTAATGATGGCCAAAAATATTTTGTTAAAATAAAATCACAAGAACAGCAGTCTGGGACTATATTTCCCTACGAGTCTTTTCTGCCTGTTTTTGTTTTTCTGAAGGAATGAGAGAATCCGTAAGTGAAAATAGAAGAAGGTTGTAAAATACATATTGGGAAACCACTTAAAAGAGGTGTATATATATATATTTTTTTTCATGGATTCTCCTAATATTAATCAATATGTTGGAATACTTCAGGCTACACAACTACCTGGGAAATACAGAAATATTACAGTTCAATCTATAGGTAGAAAAAATTATTAAACTAAGAGAATATCTTTTAATCTACGTCAAAACACAACTTAGAATTGTTCTGGATCAGCAAAGATCTAGCACTTTTCACTTGTGGCAAGATGTGATAAATATATTTACACTGTGCTTTTCATTTTTCCCTAATCTACTTAAGCTTCAGAACATATCAAATATTCCTTCTATGCAACTGGTTCTTGCAAAAACTGTTTTCTGGCCACTTAGAACATTCCATATTGCATAAGATATGAACAAGGCTTCAATACTTCTTCTAGAGCTTTGGAAAATACACCATTCTGGATTTGCTTCTACAGTTGCTCAGAAGACATCTCAGGCAAAACTATAAGGAAATGTGTTATGAATTAAAGTGAATAATGAGTCTTTCCTCAACATAAATACTTCCATAAGTAAGAAGAAATGAAAAAGTATAAACCAATTTGTATTATTTCCATAAAATATTTCTTCAGTATTCTAGTGGTATAATTGTTTAGAACCATTTTAAATAATCTTTATAGTATTTCACATTTAGTGAATATGATTTACAGCTTCTCCTGAGTGAAATGCCAATCCTATGTGAAAATGAAATAGTTTGTTTAGTAAAAAACAACTATTGCTCACGTCAAGTAAAAAAATGGATTAAAATGTTTGAAAATTCCAGTGAACTTCTTCAAAGTAGTATTAGGTCAAGCACTAAAAATTGTAAATAAGCCTGGAAACAGATAGCAAAGATTTGTTACAACACATTATGTTTTAGAACATAAATGTGTTCTCTGAAGAGTTTAAATAACTCTTTAGAACAACTGTTAACAGTAGAAGTGCTATTTGTCTTTTAGAAAATGCACAGAATTCTTTTTTTGACTGATCCATTTGGAATATTTTAAACACTTAGCAGGTGAAATTATTTTTCCAGATTAATTTATGAAATTTTCTATTATGTTCAATCCATTAAATCTTTGTACATTCATGGAGAATAATCAGATTTCATTAAATCATTACTTCCAAAGTTTTCCAAGGTTTTCAAACTTTCAGTACTAATATAGATACAATTAGATTTTCATCCATTTTTTTCTGAGTCTCTGAGTACTTTACCTGTCTCTACAGTGCTCAGAATGAAAATTGTGTTGTCATCCAATTTATAGTTTCAGCACTTCTACAAAATTCTTCTGAAATTTCTGTTCTTAAATCCAGAGCAAATCATTCTCTTATGTTTTGTGCATTCAACTTTTCACTCTGTGTTTTGTGCTCAGTCTTTCTTTTTCTGGTTTTAATATGTAGTTTCCTCTTCTTTATGATCATATAACTCAAATACAATTGCTTTCATAACGTGATTGTAATCTTTTCTTCAAAATCTTACCTATGTTCATTTTTGGCTTTCTAAAATCAATCCAATTATACAATGTATTCTTTCACAATGTTTACGAAAAACACTGGATTATTTTATACTGAGATATCCGTAATCATGTAATTTTCTCATCTTCATTACTTAACGGTGTTTGTATAACTCTTGGCATTCATCCCAAAAATTGCATCTTCATATTGTTCGTAATATTTCTAGAGATGATTACAATTAACCATGATTTACTTATTTTTCACAAAATCTTTGCTCTTACTCTTTTACAGTATTACAATATTTTCTAGTTATCATATTTAATTTGCCAAAAAATAAATCTGACATCCACTGAATTTTATTATTTCTTTTACCCTTTTTCCTTTTAAACTGAATTATTTGAAGCTAATATTCCTATATAAGCAGAATGTGGTTGTATGATGTAATAAATGAGTTATTACTGATGTGCTAATCATTGTGAACTGTATAAGACACTTAAACTGGGTGGCAGAAATATCCTTTATGATGTTTCCGTTCTTTCCAGGACTTGAGGGTTTACCTTGTTCTCTGGTTGGATTGCAATGGAGATCTACAGAACAGTATTCCATCTAACTGAACAGAATCAAAGGTTATGAGTTGCACAGATACTTGTTTTAAATATTTTGAGCTCTATAGTAAGCAGAAACTTGTGATGTTTCTCTGCTTCACTCCACCAGAACCCACATAACAAAACCTGAAACTCCTTATTTCAGGGAGAGAAATATCAAGTAATACATTTCTATTTTTTTCAGTATTACTGCAGCAAGACTAATAGGATTGAATTGTCATAGTACAATTCCTTTAATTGTTAATATATTTTAAATGTTCTCACACTCTGCTAGTCCCCATATCAGTTATTCTGCTTTCTTTATTAACTCTTTGACTCTTATTTTCTATTTTCCATATTGTGCATAGTAAGATGCAAGCTCTAGCATATTATAGGAGAGTTAGGGAGAAAGATGTAGACTAGTTTTATATTAATCCCCTCTCACTAATTCCATGTTTGTGCTTAGATCCAGTTGTCATCCCCTAAATCATATTTTGAGGGACCAAGCAGAGACAGAACTAAAATTTCTATTGCTAATGTTGTGGAGACAACATCCCAAAGTGTTAATAATAGACTAAGATGTGTATATATATATATTTCTGAAATAGAAAAAGCATGCACAATCTCACCAAGTTTAAAATAAAAGAAAAAAAAATAAACTTTCTTGTCACTCAAAAAAAAAAAAAATCCACTCTCCCCCCCCAAAAAAAATCAGGAGAACTGTGGCAAGATATTCCTTACATCAGCCACTAAACTTTGCTTTATGTGGGCAACACAGTGTTAAAATCATCTCTTCACACTTGCTGCAAAAGTAAGAATTGGTTTCAGTTATTTAAGTTGAAATAGCTGTATTACTTTCTTGGAATAGAGATGGAGGATGTCAAAGGGCATTCCTAAAGCTCAAAAAAAGCATTAATAGAACCTCCAATATTCTTGCACTCAGATTTAAACTCTTCTTTTGAAATCTTTGTGGCAGCCAGAAAACTTGGTCTTGGAACCATTCTTGCTCACACCCTGGAGGGTGAAGAGAAGATCATTACATATATTCCTAGTCTGCTGACTTAAGTGGAATGAAATTATCTAGTCTTTAAAGCAATAGAAGCACCATTTACAGTCAGGGCCCTGCGGCAGTATGACCCTTCTTTCTCTAAGCTGTATCTATTGGCAATGCCAGTATGACACTCACAGCTTAGACTCCACCTTCTCTCCTCATTACAAATGACCTTCTTTGTAGTCCTGGACCCTCCATGTTTTTGACAGTTGCCACACAGTGCAAGAAGGAAAAAAACAGCATGTCTATGGAAGGTGTATTTAAAAATCATTCCTGTGTGTCAGTCAGAGACTAAAGGAGCCACTTCTTGTCCTGTATCCAACTCATATACAATGTACTGAACAGCTTCCCACAAGGATTTTCTGTTGAAGATAGTAGGAAATGTCAAGGAAAGATTAGAAATGAAGCATTGAAAATAGCAAGTTCTTTTCTTTCAACTTATATAAAAAATGTATTTCTGTGAAAATACTCACTTTAGCTGTTGTTGAGTCATTAGTATCTCTGCTGTACAAATGCAGATGAAGCTCTTCTTTCATGTTTCCAGTTAAAGTTCAAATACATAAACAGGGCAGCAAGAGAACTCTGTCTCTTCCAAAGACTGGCTACAAGACTGTGCCTCCAGGGCTTTTAGTCTTATTCCTTTTACACACAGAAAAATCAGATAATTCACCAATCTCTAAAAAAATTCATTGATCTTAGGGACTCACCCTTATCTAATTAGAATTTATCCGGAATAGCCTGGTGGCATCTATTAGAACAGATTCAAGGCTTTCACTTTCAAAAACTGATTTAGTCTGGCATTTTTATATTTGCTAATGACTTCAAAGTGTTCTTTTGTTTGCCTAGCAAACACCCTCATCTGATCTGGTCATCTACAGCATCAATTTCAGTTAACTTCAGTGGGAAATATAGACTTTCCTGATTTTCAATTTCAGTTTTGTGCTGGATATTTTCAAATGTTAAAAAACTGACAAAATTTCCGATTTTTTTTTTTCAGTTACCAATTATAACACTGTGAAAATGAACTTTCCAAAAATGAACTTTCCAAAAATGTAAATGACGTTATACAATATGCTGAGGATTTTATAGCCCAGGTCTTTATAGCCTACGTCTTTAAGAAATAAATTCCTTGAAATCTCTGAGTCTGCATCCCTAAGACTAAACTATAGAACTACATTTTGCTATTCTCTACTACAGAAGAACTGTATGGGACACATATGAATTCAGAAAGCCAGTTTCCAACAGCTGAATATCTGCTTATGAGCATTTTGTTAATATTAGGTTTCCAAAGACATATATTATTGACAGTATGCAATATAAAACCCTGTATTTGTAAGTACTTCCACCATCCATATCCTCCTCCAACTACCATATTTGCTAATGGTTAGAGGGAGAAGTCTGGGTTTAAGACCTCAATTTGCTGTTCTTTGCCATCTACATTAAGATACACACCAGGAAACAACAACCATTTCCATTGCTGTTTTGTAGTTTCAGAAGTATAGTTCTTTTAAGGCTCTGTATGAAAAAAATAGTCTTTACCTTACAGTGTGCTTCAAGCTGTAAAAAGTGTTTGAGAGCAATCATCTTGACATGTTAGACTGGCAGAATCTCATGTTTTCAAAGCAAGATGCAGAAGTAAGCAAGCCCTGTAAAGGGTGTAGAGGAGTAGCTTAAATATTATACATCTATTTGGATCCTCAAGAACTTTTTTTTGCTGTCATGTATAAGAAAATAACTGTGAAATTTACTTTAATGCTGAATCGATACTATTGAGTGCCTTGCTGTACAGTTCCAAAGTTAAATCTCCAAGTACTGTGCTAATAATACACCTCTAGACCCATATCCTCCAATTGCTTTAAACCATTCTGTACAATTAATGATTTCTCTTAAAAAGCCCCAAATTTCTAAAGTGTAAATTCCCTCAGAGCATGCATATAGGATGAAGGAATCTCAAATATTTAATGTCAGAAAGAGGAACTAACTACAGGAAGAGCCTGAGCTGAGTATCTTATACACAGAAAAAAAGATTCTGAAATTTTCCCAGGTTTTTAACAGTGGCACTCTGTCTTGCAAGATAGAATTAAAAAATCTAACCTCTTTAATCATGAAATGTGATAGTTATCTGTAGACGATGAGCCTGAAGTAATAGGACCACTTAATGTAGAAAATGCTGCTGTTTTTCATTCTCTGGAATCTCCTGGTGTCCAGCTGATGGGGGTGGGGAAGATAGCCTGTATAGCAATAGTACACAAGGAAAGTGATGTGTTTGCTAAGCTGATCAATACCATGATTAACTTGACCAAGCAAAAGACTGATCAATCTTATTATTGATCAATCTAGCAAACATATTAGTGTGTCTGTGTAGTGTGGCTACACTGTGTCTATTAGTGTTTTATGAGGATATACATGCACCGAGTTATTCAAATGAACTTGCAACAGATGCATACTCTTTGTCCAGAACCAAAGCAGAGACAAATTGATCACAGCCACTTGCACAGAAGGCAGAAAACTGACATAAGATTTATACTTTCAAAAAAAAGAAGATTATTTAAATATAGAATGAAAAATAAATCTTCCCTTATCATGAATTTCTATACTGAGTCCCTATGACAGATAGCTGTACTTCCTAATGCAATTCAGGTCTTGTTTTGGCTTTTTTGAAAAACGTAATGTCTTAGTTCAGTGAAGACATACCAAATAGTTCTGTAATGCCCTCTGAACTTTGCAACATGCCAGATATTTTCTTTCTCCAATGGCAGTGTGGTCTTTAAAGCCATACTTTAAAAACTGATGCAGGCTATGGATTAAAAAAATAAGAAGAAGAAGAAGAAGAAGAATAAAGATCTGGGACTGTATAAGTGAGTTGCTGTTATCCAGCTGGATTCAAATCTAATCAGTCAACTCTTGTTCAAGGTCAGATGTCTGTGAAGATTCATTTTTTTAAAGCAGCTTGAGCATTTGTTGGTTTGCTGCTAAAAAATGTAAATATTCCAGATGGTGGTTTTCAGAGCTTAAAATTTAAGACATTGTAGAGTTGTTTATGTATAGATACATATTTACATAACTGAAAGAATTTATGGTTTTAGACATGCCGTCTACCTTGCTGATTATCAGTCTTTTCTCATTATCTTACTCTGTCTTGTCCTTCAGTTTGTCTGTCTCTCTCTGCATAAATTCAGTCTTTCATGGAACAACTATGATGTCAGTGAAATTAAACAGTGAGTTTTTGCTTGATTTTTTTATTCATAGAAAACTTTAAGGAACTCAGAATGATGCTCCAGTTTGATAGTTCTGGGTTCTTCGCTTCTTTCCAAGAGTTATCACATATTACGTCCAGGACTACTTTTTGGAAAGATGTATATTTAACCGCAGATTAATTCTCCTCGAGAGCTTGGCTATGTCAATAGATGTCACACTCCTCTGAATACCTGACATCAGGGTAGGATATTTAGTTTTGCAACTCAATTAAAATTATTACAATTAGCAGGAACATTTAGATCCCACTCACATGGTGGGATTCTACATCATAGAATCGTAGAATCACAAGGTTGGAAATGACCTACAAGATCACCTAGTCCAACCATCCTTCCATTACCCTTGCTACCACCAGCCTCTAAACCATATCTTGTAGCTCCTCATCTAGACACCTCTTGAGCACTGCCAGGGACGGCGACTCCACCACCTCCCTGGGCAGGCCATTCCAGTGCCTGACCACTCTCTGAGAGAAAAAGTTTTTCTTTATGTCTAATCTAAACCTGCTCTGGTACAACTTGTGGCATTTTCCTTAGGTCCTGTTTGATGCCTGGAAGAAGAGGCCAAACCCCTCCTCATCACAACCTCCCTTCAGGAAGAAAATCTATAGTAACTTCACTGATTCAAATCCAAAACAAAAATGCATTTATACAAATTCAGAGCAAAGGCTCCTAGCAACAGGTAGACCATGAAGTAAGAGTGCAGTACCCGTGATCTAACAGAAACCTGTCTTTAGAGTTCTTGTAGCTGAAAATGAAGCATGGTGGTGAGAAGAATACTTGCTCAAGCTGAGCAACAGACACAGCAGTTCAGCGTATCGCCAGTCACCCTTAATGGACAAATGAACAAAGAATGCTCTGAAAGTAATGCCTCCTATTTTATTATGTTGGCCCACAATATCAGAGATGGATGTTGGTGGTACTGCAGTAGAGGCTATGTCAATAGCCTCTGAACCTTCCCACCAACATTACACTACATGTTATTGCTGTGTGACAGATGGAAGCAGAGAGGCAGTCTGACAAAATGGCATCTGACACGGAAGTGCAGATGGAGCAACTATGTGGCACTGAATTCCTCCATGTGGAAAAAAATGCATCTATTGACATTCACTGACACTTGCTAAGTGTTTATGGAGACCAAGCAGTGGATGTGAGCACAGTGAGCTGGTGGTGCGTTTCAGCAGTGGCAACAGTGACAGTGGGTCGCCTCCTCTAGTGCAGAGTTAACAAGAACAGCATGCAGGCTCCTGTTCATCACTGGTGAAAATGCATAGCTAATAGTAGTTATTATGTCGAAAAATAGTGTTTTGTAGCTGAGAATATTCTCTATTGAATAGTGTTATTTTGCTCTTTGTATCTGTTGTTGTTTCCATGGAAATAAATAGGAGGCATTACTTTCAAAGCCACTTACATATATTAACACTAGGCTAAACTCAAGCATGGTCCTTTCCTCTGGGCTCTTTTATAGGAGACAAGTGGTATGATTATAGTCACTGTGATTGAGTGGTTCTCAGTAGAGGGGGAGGGTACAAATGCTTTCAGAGGTATGCCTTTTCTTGCTCCTATGATGTTCCACCACTGTACACAAAAATCAAGTTTATTGTCTTCAGAAGAGTTTCCTTCTTTTTGGCTGTTGGAGTCCTGCGTTTAAATTTCCACATCTGAGAGTCACAGGATCACAGCATGGTTGAGGTTGGAAGGCAACTCTGGAAGTCATCTGGTCCAACTTACCTGCTGAAGGAGGGCAACCTAGAGGTGGTTGTAAAGACAGCAAATCTTTTATCTCTTTATGTTTCTATTATAGATTTATGCTAACTCCCTTTGCATATTTGAAATGCTTCCTTTCTGGTAAAGAAATGTATTGGTCTGTAGCCTAGAATTTCAATACTTTGTATGAGGACTGCAGAAACTTAAATTGTGAAGGCTTTCTTTTCGGCTGCACTGTCACTCACATGTGTTATTTACATTTACATGTGTAGTGAACAGCCCATCCACATTTCCATTATTTCTTTCCAGCTGGTACTTTATTTCAACTTCTTTAAAGTCAGAGTGTGGCAGATTTGCCATCCATCATTGTCTAAGCGCTCTTAATTTGGCTACAGAGAGTGTGAAAATGGGTTAGAGTGCTGCACTAAGTCACAAATATAGGATCAGACAAGCCTTTGGTAAGGTCTTTGAAACCTGCTAGCTTCAGTCTGAATGAGCTTGAGTGAAAATTACTGATGCTCAGTTTGTAACTTTTAAGACCTCTGCATTTCACATTGCATTTTGAATTAAAGTGAAACCAAAAATTCAGATGAAATACTTTGAATGCCTGAAAGACTGTCCATATTATTAGGCAACACTCGTGTCTCTCAACCTCAGATTAAGTAAAAGTCACTGACAGATGCAGCAGCACAACTAAAAAATTATATAATTCTTCAAACCTGAAAAGACAGAAATGAGAAATCTACCTGGACACAAAGAGCTTGTTTACCCAAGAAGAATCACAGGAAGCATCACACCCATCCAGTACATAAGAGGTGCTGGACCCTCAGCTGTACAGCAACAATGTCCTGAACACTTTAGCAAAGAATACTTTAAAAGACAGTCTGTTCCTCCTGGATTTTACTCATGCAAAATTTCAAAGATCTGCTGAGAGACTTATTGTGACTCTTTCTGTCAGGAAGTGAGTGATAGTGCTTTTTTGACCATGAAAAGCACAGGTTAAAGAAATCCAACACAGATTTGAATGCTTGAAGTCTGCTTTAATTGAAAACTGCCCTCTCTCACAGATGTTTACCGTTTGCTTATTCTTCTTCCTGCAAATGCACATGGAGCTGGAAAGATGTGTACAGTTTCCCAGATGGGTGAAAGAGTAATGTAAATTTAGGAAGCATTTATCTGTTCCTTTCCTTTCATTTTTTTTCCTCCTTTCTCATGTAGCCTCTGCCTTTTTGATTTTATTTTTACTTGAATAATTAATAAAATTTTTTGTCATCTTCACGGTCCATTCAGAATATAATATAATGCTTTGTCAAATATATTGCCAGATAAATATTGGCTTCTAGTCTGGAGCAGCCAAATAGTGTCACTTTTCCTCATGATGTAACAGACATGATTTCCAGTTCTTAAAAGTTTTCAGCAGGTATGTTTGCATGAATGTACAAAAACAGAACCAGCTTCATTCTGCCCATTCTCAGCCTTCCCAGACAAAAGTCAGCTCTAGTCCAGAACAGAGGTATGAGCACAAGGCAGTCTAATCCATATGCTTCATCTTTCAGCAGAGTATATTAGTTTAGACCCAGTGACACATGAAAGCATGTGTCATACTAAATTCAGTGGGTGGACTCAGGTAGATTCATTAAAATATTAAAAATTTTGTCCCAGGTTTGACTCAGACTTAACTGTTTAGTTATTTTTATAGGTCGCCTCCTTCCTTCAAGGCTTTTGTTTATTTGTTTTTTGCTTTTTTGCTTTACTGAGATTCATTTTGTAGTTGACATGACCTGGACAAAGACAATAGAATAGCAAGAACTGGTACTGAATTACATTGCTAAGCACCTTCACTGAATGAGTCAAAAAGAGTTGTAAAATGCTCACTCCAACACAACCACATTTTGATATTAATACTAAATTTCAGACTAACTGGATCTTATTTGTGCTAATCTGATTTTATTTTTTTAAAAGACTATGGATACTTTCATGAGAGCACCATAACATAAGTCAAGCCTCAGTGTCAACTGAGCATCAAAAAAATTCCATGAAATGTTGTGAAAAGTTTTCCAGAAAACTAGAAATGATACACAGTTGAATTTACAAAAAATATCCTACACTACATTTTGAAAGGTGTGAGTGGACTTAATGACACAAATAAATTCCAGTCTTTGTATCACTGAAATTCCAATAGGCTGTTGCTTCTACCTCTTCCAAAGATTTTTATGCAATATCCTCCTCACTTTCTATTGAAGAATATTTATATCCATAAGCTAGGACTCAAGAGAAATGTTGTTCTTTCTGAGACTGTAGTTTGTAGCACTTCTATTTCCTGGACCAGTAAAATCCTTATTACTCATGCTCATCTCTTAATAACCAGGGTGTAACAAGCTAAATCATCACAACAGTGATAAAACTCTATACAAGCATAAACAATACCAAACATTTTCAATCATATCAATAGTTGTTTCTCACTGTTTCTCACAGTTGTTACGCAGTCTCCTGCCACAGAAAGCATTTTTATTTTTATGCTCAACACATACTTTTCCTTATAAACAGAGAACTGGACTTTATAATTGCCCCTCATTCATCAGCTTCATAGACACAATTCAACATCATACACTTGTTTTAGACTCAAGTGACTATCACTTTACCCCATCTGAACTGGTCCTAATACAGTTTGTATTTCTCCTCCAGTATCATTCCTATTACGGCCTGGACAGTCATTCTTGTTCAAGCAGAGATACAACATACCAGCGAAAGGAATTCTCATAATGTCTAGATAAACTGTGACATATTCTGTATCAATCAAATACAGCAAACCTAAGAAATCACAAGTGGATATTCTCCTACTATTACAAAACATTATTATCTTGTCTATCTAACTTTTGGTAACATAATTTCTTGTTACAAGTTAATCTATGAGTATATTTGATAACTGGGAACAACTTTCTAAGATTAATCTGTTTCAGGACAAGGATTTAACTCATACACAAATGTGAATACAAATCACGTTACACTGGTTAACTGCTGCATTTGCTTAAGTAATCCCAGTATGCAAAGGATCAAAAAGGCTGGCACAGTATTTACAAGAATTTACAACAATCTTGTAGTTGGTATTGTTTATATCAGTGTGTAGAAGCCAAGGCAAACTGTTAGTATATTATACTATCCTACTAATTCATTATTCCAAAAATGGCTGCTTACTCATCCTACCATTATTCTAGTTAAAAATTAGCTTGTAGAAAGTCTGTATAATCGCATGTTTTGTTTCTGAGGATTATTTATATTTCTTGTTTGATCATTCGTTTAAATAAAAACTTACTTTTTTCTTTTTCTGATACTCTGCTTTCAAGTGTGTTGTGTTGTTCTTTAAATAGTAACTTCCATTACATATCATTGAATGATATGGTTTCTAACTGCACACCCAACCAAACCATTCCATTTCCTATCAGCCACTTTTTTGCTTCCCTACTAAATAGCAGAAAAAAGGAAAATTAAAAAGATGAATGTAAAATTCATTCTAATTACCTTACATTCTTCTCTCTCCTTTTAACACTTTAAAAAGCTTCCAAGTGCTATTCATTCACATAGTAAACAATAGTAGTAAACAATAGACCCCAAGTAAACATTTACTATCTAAGAAAGAAGAAAAAAAATCTCCATTTTGCTTCTGAAAAAGACAGAGATATTCTATCACATAGCAAAGATTCTTTAGAAAACCCAGTTTTTGAAAACTGTTTCTGAAATTACAAAGGCTGCTCTGAAAGTAATGCCTCCTATTTTATTATACTCACCCACAACGTCAGAGCAGAAGTTGGTATGGCAGTAGAACCTTCCCACCAGTATTCCATTACATTTTGTTGGCATGCTACAGATTGCAGCAGAGAGATGGCCAGACAAATTGGTGTCTGACATGGAAGTGCTGATGAACCAAAGGTGTGGCACTGAATTCCTCTATGTAGAAAAAATTGTATCCACTGACATTCATTGATGTTGAGATCAACTAGTGGACATGAGCATGGTGAGTCAGTGGGTACTGCGCTTTAGCAGTAGCAACATGAACATGACAGACAAGCCACGTTTTGACAGCCTTGCAGACTTTTACAAGTGCAACATGCAGGCTATTGTCCATTGCTGGTGAAAATGTATAGTTAATGGTTATGACTGTGTTGAAAATAGTGTTTTGTAGTTGAGAATTTTCTCTATTAAATAGCATTATTGTGCTTTTTGTATCTGTTGTAGATTCCATGGAAATAAATAGGAGACATTATTTTTGGAGCCACCTACCTATATCTAGATGAACACCCACAATCATATGCAGGCACCAGGTAATAGAAAGGACAAGTTCAGGATGCATAATCTTAACTTAAAGTTAGTACTTTCTCTACTATAAGACAAAGGAATATTTGAATTTATCACAAAGGGCAATGGTCTAAAGTCATCACCTGGTTTTCAATAACAGTAAAAATTGTACAAAGCTTGACAGGGCAGCATAGTAGTGGAAATCTACATTCAGAGTCATGCATATGCTAGTTTCACAAACACCATTTAGCTGAGGATTATTAATCACAATAAGGAGAACTAATGAGTGTGCAGAGAGGGATTGCTTGTGTATCAGTGGGTGGAATTATGTGCCGAGTTGTGCCAGCCTGATAGTTCATACCATTGCAGTAAACTGTTCACGAAAATCGGTGCATATAGCACATAAAGTAGTGCTAAGCAGTGGCACCAGAAACTTCAGGGATTTGCTTAAAATTCAGTGTGCATATTCCTAACAATCCAGTACACATCTTTAAAATTTCAGTGCACATCTGTGGGTGAATGCATGTTTTTTAAGGCTCTGCTTCAGATTGTCCTAAGGTTCTGCACAAATGGTATTAATGTTAATGAGATCTCTATAGTCCTACAAAAGAGGTCATTCAGCATTGCACTTCTGTGCAGCCATATCATTGGGTTTCAGGTTGTGTAGTGATAAGGCCTAAGAGATTGCCATCGTAGAAAAAGAATTGTCTGAAACACAAAAGATCTGGAATTTGGTTAAAATCAAATTTTAGACAGCTCAGATGATTACTCAGCATCTTTGCAAGTTAATTTTCTAGGACAATTTTTTTATCCTTCCACCTTTTGAGATGATTTGGTTTGCCAGACCTCTGTGAAACTGTTGTAATCCTGGACATGTCTCATTTTCCCAAGTTCAAATGAAATCTTGAAAGTAGTTGGCTATGGAGCTCATTTCACTACCTGCTAGTAATGAAAAACAGCTCAATAAAGACAACTCTTCCTTTTTCAAAACAGGAATTCAAGAAAAATGAGGAACCTCCCCATATGTTTCCAAAATCAATGCCTGGATATAAGCAAAATGATAGGGGCCGTTTCCTTGGCATGGACAAAGTCAGACAATGCTATGTACAAATATACTGAAAATTGTTGAAAATAAAATTGTGCTAAGGTCACTGGA
Source organism: Gallus gallus (assembly GCF_016699485.2). Classification (NCBI taxonomy): domain Eukaryota; kingdom Metazoa; phylum Chordata; class Aves; order Galliformes; family Phasianidae; genus Gallus; species Gallus gallus. The sequence goes on from NC_052533.1 coordinate 86,670,157, forward strand.
TTAAAAAAAAAAAAAAAAAAAAAGCTGGGGAAAAAAAAAAGAAAGAAAAAGAAAAATAGCTGTACTCTTCTTTTTTAATTGCCAGTCTGAAATTCTTACACATTAAGACCAGACCAAAACACTGGGAATGATCCAAGCTTCAGACAAGCTTTATGGGAGAAGGAAAGGGGAAATGGGAAAATGAGTCAAGGCTTCCTGTGCAAGGACAACAGTTTAGATCCATGAAAGTAAACTTTAAGAAGAAAATATTCTCCAAATTCAAATTCTGAATTGAAATTGACTGGATGTGGAAAAAAAAATGTGGATTTGATCTGCTCAGCAGTGCCTAACATCCTCCTTACATCCTCATCTTACCTGCTGCCAGGAATAGCTATTTGCATAAGTTTTGCATTGTGGAATTGTCTACCTGCTACTTTAGCAGACATATCTAAGAGGCTCACCTGAGCACCATGTTGCTGAGGTACCACATTTTATTTTGCTTGTGTTAAAAGATGACCTTTCAGATTTCACACTAAGATAGTTACTTTTATTATTATTATTATTATCATTTCTTTTCTTTTGCAATGAGTTCTTTTTCTTTTTCTTCTCTCAAGCTTTTGTAAACAGGAGGTATACCACCTTTAACAGCTGCCTTTAGCAGTGAAATACATTCAGAGATTTATTATGATGGTTCATCATGATGATAAATTCTGTAGAATTATTTTGCTTTTGAGCGTATACAAAGTGTTTTGCTTTCCTGCCCATGACTTCCCTGAGGTCCTTCCCTCTGCTATCGCCTGTCCAGCAATCAGTATGCTGCAGCGGCGTGGAAAAAGGAAAAGCTATGTTACCGCCTGAACAGCCAAAGCCCTCACATGAATAAGGCACTTAAGATGAAGACTGTATAATTAAGTGCAGGCGTGCACTCAGGCCTCCCATCGCACCGAGACAGTTATTAAGGGGAGCGAAAGCTGCAATCATTACCCAGTAAAGAGTACGATGATTGGCTGCTCGGTGTCAGGCCTCCGGTGGCCAGCTTTGTCACACATGCGGAAAGGAGAGTTCACTTTCTGTCAAAACTGGCTTTGCCAAATGTTATCATTTTAAATGCCGTGAAAGAGAGGGAGCTGGGCCTAGGGGTATACACAGCCCCATATGCTGGTGACAGTGATACAAGTGTAATTCTAGACTATTAGAGTGACACATAAGATCATTTCTGCCCCAGAACATGAGACAGCTGAGGGGATTATGCAGGACAGGCTGTCACGCAATAAAATTTTCAGAAATCTGTTAACCCCAGCTCAGACCCAGTGAATATTTTATTGCTTAACACTGAGAAAAAGTATATTTATTAGCTATAGAAAGATATAGCCGAGAGGCTGGGCAGATGAAAGGTTACTGGAGAACGAACTCACTCGATATCCTACTGCAAAGAGTAGCAGCTTGATTGTGGAACTGAAGAGCAGGAAAAATACCCTCGCTGATCCACATTTGCATCAGAGATGGAAATCAGAGTTAAAGCACTCAGCATTGCAATTAAAAAGAATTCCATATGCTCTCACTGTAAAGAATGGTCTCTACAGGAGAATATCATATGCAAACTGATGTTCAAAATTTCTTGAAGCCGATTAGGCTCGGGAATGCCTAGACGAGATAGCATTCCCAAGGAAATGTGCATAAACTGGGGGCTTAAAGCATATTGCTTTCTGTTAGCCAAACTATATTCTTCCAGAAGAAAAAACTGACTTTTTTTTTTTTTTTTTTTCCCAGAGATCTAGTAATATTTCATTATAGGGAAATAACAGCATTTTCTGTCTTACAAAGAGTGCATGTTTGCCAAACCCTGATTAAAATTCATAGAAAGCAACACAAAGAATACACAAGGAGCCTGGCTATCAGGTTATTATCCAACCGCTATATAATGTTTGTATTATCCATCCTCTACTTACACATGGATATAAACATGCACATGCACAATTAAATCTGCCACATAAAGCTCTTTGTTTCATTCAGTGTATAAGTACTTCTCACTGAAACAAGATGTGTGAGGTTTGCAGTCAACAATTAAATATTCTTTATTAGAACATGCATAGCAACAGCAGTTGTTAGAAAGCTTCTTAACTAAGAGGGTAAAATATATAGGAAATAATTATAATGATGAGGTGTTAGTATGTCTAGTGGTTCTTTCTTGAAGAAAAAAAAAGTAACACTAGGCTTCCATAGAAGATTTCAGAAATCATTCAAGAAAAGATATTGCTACATGTATTATTAATATTCGTATTAAAAACATTCCAAAGTTAGTCTACACAGTTTAATTTAGGTGTCTATGATTACAAGAGACAGCATTTGTCCAACAATGTCACAAAGGTCAGCAGAAAAAAAATAACATGATATGCTTTTTGAAAACTCCTAGCATCTGAATGCTGTGTCCAGGGTGTAAGAGGAGCCAATGGGGGTGCACTTGGAGAACAAAAGCAACCCTTCTGCTAATTGACTGAAAAATTAGCCAGGTCCCCCTGTGGGAAGCACACAAGACAGCAGCAGATGGAGATAGCTTGGACACTGCAGCAAAAAAAGCTCCTCAAAACCTGCTGTGAATCTGCCTGCAATTATGGGTCACAACACTTTTCTTGTTTAACAGAACACAAGCAAGACAAACAGAGTATGTAAAAGCTGGAAAGGTCATAAACTGACTGTAAATCTATTATTTTAGGCAAGGAACAACAAAAGTTCCTAAAATGATCTAAGTTTTGTGTTACTTAACAAGGTAACTTAAATCGCTCCTCATCCCTAGCATTGTGAAAAACAGTTTTGTGAATAATCTGAAGTAATTTGTTTCATCTCTTACTTACTCTCTTTGCCCTTGTTTTGTTGTTTAATTTTGGTTTTTTTACAGTGCAACATTTTTCATCACCAGAGTTACGGTAAATATACTTCTAGTTTCATAGATAGAGAGATGGTTGAAAGATAGACTGCCAATCCAATGTTAGAAAAGGTTTTTTGTCAGCTTATTGGAAACAGATGTATGAATGTTTAATTTTGATACCCAAGCCCTTTATCATTGTCATTTCAATCCTACCTCTAGTGCGGTTTCTTTTATTTCTAAAATTATCTAATATAAGTTCTGTGATTAGTCTCTAGATAGCAGTAAATATAAGAATGAAGAGCTATGTTTATTACTGTCACATTTAAAACAGATTAAACTATTAATTGGATCTAAAATACTGAAACTTTTATTTTAATTGAAATACTAAGAACAGTTTCTAAAGTCATTGAAATAGGTTACATTTATTTTTACAATTTCACTTAAAGTGATTTTATTTTCTTGAAGCATTTTAAAGATCAAGACGTCTATCTGTTTCTTATTTCATAAAGAGTATCATTATTATGCCCCAAAAAGACAACATTATAGATGATAGAAGATAGTAAGGGATAAACCATCCATAAAATCTAAACAGGAAGACATTCATAGTCAATCATTATGAATAATCGATGCAAAATAAATGCAATAATGAACGTGATAATGAATAAGCCAGTGTAAACATCTGGCTTAAAGTACATAGCAAAATGCTTCATTTTGTTTCACATTATTTCCTTCACAGGAAATAGGAAGTATCCTTCAACTTCCTTATATGACATTTTTATCCAAATTAATACACAATTTCATTACCAATCTCTATTTTTTTAATTCCCATTTTATTCCAAGATAAACTTTGTATAATATCTTGTTCATGTTTAAAATTAGTTACTATAGTCTGTGAGTGAAAACTTGTGTCTGTGGAGAGTTTTGTTCCACTGTATTGGTTCCACCCTGGTTTAGCTCCAAACCTCTTCATTCAGCCTTGAAGACCAAAACCTGAGGATATGATCCCGCACAACTGTTGTTCCACTTTACACAGAAGTCATTTCTGTTGGTGATTTGTATGGATAAACACAGGAACACACACACAAATATAGGACTAAACCTTCATTGGACTTAGCAAAACAGCCTTTATCTGCAAGTAGTTTCCCTTCCTGGTTTTACACATGGGTTACTTCTCTAGGGTGTTGTAAAATATATTACTTTATCTACACAATAACAGATATTTTCCATTTTACAGGCTTTTTTTTTTAGCACCTCTTCAATACACACTATGCTTTTTTATGCTTTTTGCCTGAGTTTTCATTCTTCTTGTACTGAAATGAGTGCTATTTTACACCATATCTCATGTGCACATATTTTATTTTGTACTATTAAGTAGCAAATAATAATAATAATAATAATAAAAGTAACCTGTGGCCTGTAGATTCTGAAAAGAGAAAAACTACATACTCTCCTATCTATATTCTGTCTCTGTACCTAGATGCTGAATAGAACATTTTTGCATGACTTTTGAAAATATTTTTATGTATATGAAAATACAAGGTTGATAAAGCTAAAAAATTATGTCCCGTATTAAGGTGGAAAATATAAAAAGAACTTGTGAAATAATTAGAAGAACTGATCTACTTTGAGAGGTATCTCCAGTCTTCACTTTCTCTTGTGTAAAGATTTTTCAGTTTCTAGATACTCTGCTGACAAGTTAATGAGCATTCTGTGTAAATATCTGTAAGGCAGAAACTGTACTGCTTAACTTTTATCATACAATTTGTTTCTGTGAGGTGAGACTCATTCCGGACTTCCAGCACTTGATAGGGTCTTATAAACAGAATGGAGATTGACTTTTTATATGGTCTGATAGTGATAGGACAAGAGGGGATGGCTTTAAACTAAAAGAGGGGAAAATTATGTTGTTAGGTGGAAATCCTTTACTCACAGAGTCGTGAGGCACTGGTATAAGATGCCCAAAGAAGCTGTGGTGCCCCATCCCTGGAGGCATTCAAGGCCAGCTTGGATGGGGCCCAGGGCCACCTGAGCTGGGCAGCCCTGCCCATGGCAGGGGGACTGGAACTAGACAGTCTTTAAGGTCCCTTCCAACACAAGCTATTCTATGATTCTTTTGTGGATGGGATGTAACACTGCTATATACAGAACAAGTGATGAAGTTATAAAATGAATGTGGAACCACTTTTCAGCATGCTAACTACAGGCTTCTCTTTCAAAACAAGAACATTTCCCTTTTGTTTTTCCATCTATAAGGGATGACTACTGGCTGAGTGGAATCAGTGAAACAATGAGAAAGTGCTTGAAAGAGAAGTAATGATCAGTGTAAGAATTATTGCAGTGCAATGCCTGCATTGCCACGAAGAACAGTCACTGCTATGTTGTGCTGCATTATGCAGCCACTGCTTCTGGTATCATGAAAAAAGTAGTAATGGATAGCCAAATCATGACTACATCAAACCATGCCAGTTGTTTTTATCCTGACATTTTCTCACTATTCTGCACAATTACATCTGTCTCAGGCTTTACCATCCAGCGTCTGTGGTAGAAACAGTTGCTTGCCATGCTCTCAGTGCAACCACTCATTTGCTATAAATGAATCTAACTCCTGTTCTTGTGTTATGTCATGCTCTCCAACCATTGCCATAAAGCACAGCTACCAGGTAGGATAGGACAGAACATTGTGCTTTCCAGTTGCTGAAACAGACGCGACTTTGACCTGTCGCACAAAATCTAATGCACTTTGCTGTGGAAGATAACTGGACTGTTGCACTGCATCATTCCTCCCACACTTCGTTGTGGAGTCTGTTTTTTCTAGGATGTAAAGATAATGGCATGCTGTAGCTATACCATTTGTCATCCACTACATGCACATGAATGAAATGTACATCATCACCAAATAATGAATGGGACATGAAATATCATGAATGAGATAGGTCAAGTTCTTTATCTGGGAGATACATTCTCCCTCCACAGCTAAGTAGCATGAGATATAAAGATAAATTCTTTGGAAAACATATAGACCTAGACAATCTTTCATCTTTAATGTCCTTCTTTTCCAAGTTCAAGAAGACTTTTTTAAAATCAGTTAGAAGGTGAAGTCTGGATACTGGTATCATGAGATAGTAACGGTTTCCGTAAGACTGCAAAACATTTTGCAAACACCAGTTTCTGAGTTTCTGACTTCAAGTACCAATCTTTTTCTCAGGACTTTCTATTCCGATAAAAGCCTCCAATATACCAGTTAACTCTTGCCTTATCAAGCACTGAGAAAAGTCTCTATAGAAGACTAATGAATGATATCAGTGAAGGCAGAAAGGATGAAATCACGCTGAAGACTCTGTTTATAATGCAGAATATTTTAGTCTTTGCTCAAGGGTTTTGTCTCCTATGTGCTCACCAGTCAAATAGAAGTGTTGTTCCTTGATGAAAAAGAGAAGCCTACCATCAAAACAACAAGGAGCTTATGGATTAACATCCTAAACATTTTCAAGGACAGTTCTTTGAGATGAACATATCGGAGGTAGAAAACTCCTGTCCAATTCTGAAGAGCTACAAAGTCTGTCTGAATCAAGAGGGATGACGTTGCCAGGCAGCCTTCTGGGAAGCATGTCATCCTTCCCTCTTCTCTTACCACTCTCTTTCCCCAGCAGCATGTGGCATTACAGCATTCTCTGTATTGGCAGTCAATTTGCTATAACAACATCACCCAGCACAGGCAGATTACAAAGGTTAGTCTGATTAAACATCACACCAAAACCTAAATGTTAATTATTCACTGTCCACTAACTCAGAAAATGTCTCTCAAGGCTTGTCTGAAAGGTAAATTAAATTCATAAGTGCTCCTATTTGACACCCTTTCTGAAAGCATACTAAGACTTTTTGGACTACCATCTGCTAAAATAATGGGAATAAATAAAACATGTTTTATAACTCTTTTTAAAGAAGGACATTTCTTCAGGCTCCTTATTGTCTCTAATTCTTAAACAAGTAAACAAACAAAACACCTATTGGATAATAACTGGCACGTGAAGACAATTTACAATTGGACTGACTTGTAAGGATTTAAATACATCTCCTAGTCAACAGTTCTTTGTCTGTGGATTCTTACCATGGTTCCATAAGGTCAGTACTACAGAGTCTTTTTATTAGTGAACCTTAGTTTCATCAGAAGCAACAGAGTACTTACATCCCCATGTAGTTTTGTGCTGTCCTTCTCATACATACAGCGTAACAGTAAAATATTGGACTGTGGGTTTGGATTCTTGCAGTACTTAAAGGCCAGGGACCACATCAAGAACACATTTAAATCCTCCTGTTTCAGATATGTACATGCCATTTGGAATCATAGAATCCTAGAATCATCATAAATGTTGAAATAGACAACTAAGATCATCTAGTCTAACCGTTGAACCATCCCCACCATGGTAACTAAACCGTGTCCCTTAGTGCTACATCTACATGTTTCTTGAACACCTCCAGAGACAGTGACTCTACCACCCTGGGAGTTCATTGCTTTAATAAATAAATAAATAAATAAATAAACAAAACGAAACAAAACAAGTGACAACAACAAAAACAGTCATACCACTAATTTTCACAAAGAAGCTCAGTAACACATTTTGATTCAGGCATCAGTCACTGGGTCCCAAACAAAACAGGCAATATGGAGAATTCTGATCAGCTGATGATTAAGAGATATAAGAAAACCATAAATTAGAGGGAAAAAAAAAAAAGCCAAAGGGAAAAAAAAAATCCTCAAATTGTGAAAATCAAAAAGGCAAATAGTGCAATGACATCATAAGTCATTCATAAGTAATAACTCTTATCAAAGCTGAACAAACATCTTCAAAGATTTTAGTTGGTTATAGTAAATGCTGTGTTGCAGCATACTTTATCAAAAAACTGCTAACATAACCAAGTGAGAAACCAATTGTGTGTGCATACTTGCCTGTTCTTATCAACATTTTGGTCTCTACTCCCAATCAAAACTAGCCATTAGAGGTCCACCCATTTCTAATGCACAAAATAATGTTAAAATATAACAAAGGGTTCCATCTTTATCTTTCTCTTGCACTTATTTTAGCAGATATGGCATGTAACATCAATCTCAAACTCCTGTACTGTCAAAATAAAAGGGTATGATTTAAGTCTGAAGTGAAAGCCTTGGTTGATGCTCTTATTTTATATTATTTTCCTACCTTTAAATCGTGTGGATTTAGTACACAGGGTTTAGGGCATACATATTTATATTTTGCATGTTCATGTCCAGTGTATAGATAAATACTAAAATTGCTAGTGAAATATCAAGTAAATAAATAAAATGTACAAAGGCCAAAGTTACTAAAATGTAATACAACTCTACTGCATAAGTGTGGTATAACCTAACTCTGCATTTCTGACTGTCTAGTAGTTTCTCTCAGTAAGGCCAGGCTACGTATTAGCCACATACTACTGTAGAGAAGGAAAAAAGCATCACATTTTTATGTTTTGAGCATTCTAATTCTCTGGGAACTAAGTTATCTGGTAGAAAACTGTACTAATTAGGAGCACCTGTAAGATTTCATAATTCAAGCTATTTTACCAAGCTATCTTTATATATATATGTCGTAGAGCTAGCATAAATTTGAACTTTCTCTGAGGATCAGATCTGCCACTCATATAAATTGCCCAGGCTCTGGAGCTCACTGGAGACAGAAAACTTCAGCCCATTCAGCCTCAGCACATGTCCCTGCTCAATAACTTAGTCTGCGCTGACGGACTGCAAGCAATTCCAAAAAATATTGTGCTTAGGTTACCACCAGTCCACTGCAACAGAAGACATTTCTGAAAACCTTGTGGCGTTTACTGGAATAGTTGTATATATTTTTTGAAGGAACCACTAGCATATTTCCTGCACCCAAGCCTAGGTTTTCCTAACTATAGTACGAATAATATGAGGTCATGTACTAGCAAGTCACTATAGTTTATCATATACTTTAATATGAAGACTAGAGATATAGACTGGGGAACTGTGTTATGGAAAGAATGTAGGACTCAGTAATTAACAAACTGGGCAGCAGTCCCCAGTAACACATTCATGGAAAGGGCCAGCTATGGTGAATTCAAGTTCTAGGTACCAGGGACTACTGCACAGAATAGAGGCATCTATTTTGTTTCTTTTATTCCCTAGTGCATATTGCATACTTATACACTGAAAAGAGAACTACTCTTTCCATCTGTAATGGAATTTGGTCACTATGCCAGTGACAGAAGAGGCAGTAGGCACAAACTGGAACACAAGTGGTTGCATCTGAATATGTGGAAAAACATTTTTTACTGTGAGCATGATAGAGCACTGGCACAGGTTGCCCAGAGATGTTGTGATATCTCCATTCTTACAAATGTTCACAAGCTGTTCGGACATTGTCCTGGATAGCATGGTCTGGTCACCCTGCAGAAGCAGGAAAACTGGACAAGATGACCTCCATAGGTCCCATACAACCTCAGCCTTACTATGATTCTGTGACCGCTTGTCAAAGAAAAAAGAGGGACACACAAACAACAGAAGATCTTTCAGCAAGTGACTTGGAAATCTCACCCAAAAACTGTTTGTCACGTGGCTTGATTAGACCATGCTATCTTCATGAAGAAGGAGTATTTTTAAGGGCTTAGTTGGTACAAAAAGAATCAGAAGCTGAAATCAGGCAAATTCTCTGTGTGTGTGTGATAATTATTCTTGTCATTTGTGAATTAGGAAAATGTAAATATCAAAGAAAATGCTTACCTCTTAAACAACTTGCAGAATCCAGGCATCTCCAGGAGTCTGATAGATTTAGATGATCTAAAACTCAATTCTGTGAATCTGTACCAACGTGGCATCTTTCAGTAGCAAAAGATATAATTAACTACATATTGAAGGGCACAGGATGGACATAGAGAGCAGAAAAGGTATTTTAGTGAAACTGGAAACTAAAAGTGATCTTTTGGTTGTTGTTGCTGTTGTTACTGAGCTTAGTGTTCTCATACTGCATGACCAAAGGCCAGAAGCCAGAAAGTTCAAGGTCTGCCTTTCAAATTCCTTTCCTCTTAAAAAGGTTCAGCACTGGGCGTTCATAAAGAAGATTCTGAAGCTAATCTTCAAAATCCCTTGCTTAGTCATCAAATAAGGACAATGTTTGCTACACTGCAGAGGACAAAGCCCTTTCTTCTGAAGTAAGGACAGCTGCATCTTGTATGTGAGACAAGAATACTCTCCTGTTAAAAATATAGATTACAAAATGGCATTAGGATAAGTAACTGTAGTATCCAGGAGTAAAGGGAAACACCCCTTTTTCTGTTTGGGCTTTACAGAAGAAATATACATGAATAGCTCGATTCTGATTCTACTCATATTATTTAAATTAAAGGATACATTATATAAAGTTAATAAGATCAATGTTTTATATTAACTTGTAAAGAATACAGAACTTCTTCCTTATGATCCTAATTTTCATTATGGGACAATCTGTGAGACTA